>NC_056744.1:1746554970-1746742428 GCF_019279795.1 Protopterus annectens | reverse complement strand
ATGCAACATATACCTGTATACGTGTACGCGTGTGTGTGTGATATATATTATGCATGAAAGAACATATTTAATGTCCATCGTCAAATACTAGCATTATGAAATTTGAAAGTACATAATATCAAATACCCTAACTATTAAACTTACAAAAGACGGAGAAAAGAAAAACATTTCCTTTCCCAAACTTCACGCTAAAGCTCCTATAAAACTAGCCTCAAATTTATTTGAGTAGTGTCAAAGTTACAGGAAGGTTTCACCTCACAAAACCACTTTACTGACTGTGCAAACCTTGGATTTCTGATTGTGATCAAATGCATTCATTTTACACAAAAATAATGCCAAGAATATTTACCTACTGTCCTGCTGATCGTAATTCTCAACTTCTTTGCTTGAGGATTCTGAACATCAGGGACAACATTTTAGGTAATACTCTTAATTCTTTTAAAAAGTTAATAGAACAACATATTTTTTATAAATGCATCTGGCATTAATGAATAAATGTAATCCTCATAGAGCTGTCATAAAAGCATAAGAAAGTATAGTTGTGTAAAATCTTAGTATAACAGTTCTCTTCACTGTTGCAGTGTTCTGTACCATATGGATCTCCTGCCAAGGGTAGCCCAGTGTCCGGCCAGTATACAAAAGCCTTTAGGTTGTAATGGATATGCCGTATGTCACACATATGATTCCCATGCATGGTGTAGGGCATAAAGGTGATGTCCAGACCTACCATCCGCAGAACCGAAAAGCCCTAGTAGGAACGACAGTCCAAGGAAACTAGTAGGTAACAAGCACATCCAGAAGGAAAAGGAGCAGGGGGAGGAGGGATGGAGAGAATACTGCAGCAGTGAAGAAAAGGACATCTGCTGTTATGGTAAGATTTTCCACAACCGTACTATGTCCTACAATAGGGAGAGTGCAATAGCTCAGGAAGAAGATTGGGAGGATGGAGATTGGGCCTAGCAAAACCAGCTCTGGTCCTAGAAATCACATCCAACTTATAGTGCTTGGTAAAGGTATGCACTGAAGTCCAAGTCACTGCCTCAAGAATAGAATTAGTATCCATTCCCTTGAAAAGGCACCAGAAGAAGCCACAGTCCTAGTAGAATGAGCCTTAACAGAAGAAGGAAGGCTCTTCCCATGAAAAGAACAGCCAAAAGAAATGGCTTTAGATATCCAAGAAGAAATGGGTTGCTTGGAAACAGCCAAACCTAAAGACCTAGGATGAAAAGAAACAAAAAGCTATTTCGATTTACAAAAAGATTTAGTCTTGTCCAAATAATATCTGAGTTGTCTATGCATATCCAAAGTGTGCAAAACCTTCTCACTAGCAGACTTCAGAGAAGGGAAAAAAACTGGGCAAATGAACAGACCATTAAGAGGCAGCTGATTAACCGCCTTGGGCATAAAAGAAAGATTAGTACAAAAGGACACCCTATCCTTATGGAAAACTAAAAAAGGAGGAACAGCCATAAGGGTTTGCAGCTCAGACACCCATCTGACAGAAGTAAGGGCCAAAAGAAGAACAGTCTTCCAAGAACAATGCTTTAAGAAAGCTTAAGCAACAGGCTGAAAGGGAGCCTGAGTCAATTTTCCTAAAAGAAAATTAAGGTCCCAGAAGGAGGGACAGGCTTTCTGGGAGGCCTAAAGTGAAGGATGCCTTTGAGAAACTGTTTGGCCTCAAATCTAGAGGCTAAAGGGGAAGTCAAAGGCAGACAAGCAGAGACAGCTGATAGGTGAGCCTTAACAGAAAAATATGCTAACCCAGCATTGAGCAATTCACACAAATAAGAGAGAACCAAAGGCACATCCACCGTAAGTGAATCCAGGTTACGAGAAAGACACTAAACAGAAAATCTCTTCCATTTGGATAAGTAAGATTTCCTATTTAGTGGGCTTCCTGGCCTACTGTAGGACCTGAAACATGCCCTCAGAAAAAAATGTCTATAAGGGATCAAAACCCTATCACCGACAATGTCAGTTGAAGAGTAGACTGGTGAGGATGGATGAGAGATCCCTTGTCTTGTGTGAGTAGGTCCACCCTGTGAGGTAACTTGTGATGATTGCCCCTGGCAAGATGCAGAAGAAGAGGGAACCAATGCTGTCTGGGCCAAAAGAGAGTCACCAGCAAGATTGTGGGAGCATCCTTTTTTATCTTGAACATGACTTTCAGAAAGAGGGGAAGGGGAGGGAAGTCATAAAGAAAGACCCCTTCCAAGAAAAAGAGAGGATGTCTACCTTCCAGGCCAGAACGCATAGGGCTCTGGTGCAAAACAGAGGAAGTTGTCTGCTCAGAAGGGAGGCAAATTGATTTTCTTGAGGAATACCCCACTGGTAGACAATCTCCAGAAACACATCCCTGTGAAGCATCCACTCATATGATTGTGTTATGGACCTGCTCAGAGAATTTGCCAGTATGTTCTGATGTGAGGGAATGTAAACCACCTGAAGGGTCACCTGATACTGGATAGCAATCTCCCAAACCTGAAGGGCTATCCCGCATAAGAATTAGAACCTTGTCCGCCCTTGCTTGTTGACATACCACATTACCGTGGTATTGTCTGTGAGAATCTTGAGGGGCCCTGAAAAGCCTGAAGAGCCAGCATTGATGTGGTGTTCCTTTTGCTGAAGCAACCAAATGCCCTGCACCTTTAGAGGGATGAAGGAATCCCCCCATCCCATGTCCACGGTACCTGTGCAAAGTTCCTGAGAGGGGAATGGAGGTTGAAAAAGAAACTCTGGGATGAGGGACAAGTGATGAATCCAGAATCCACCACTAAAGTTCCAGCTTGAGACATGGAAGAAGAGGGACTAGGAAATGTAAAGGATGAGAATGTTGACGCTAAACTGACTTTAGAAACCATTGGAGCTTTCTCATGTGGAACTTGGCTAGAGGGAGCATAGGAAGGGTGGAAGCCATGCAACCTAGAGCCCTCAAAAATTCTGTGCCTGTGATTGAAGCCAGCGGAAGAAGGGATTGAAAGAAAGCAATGAGAGTCAAGGCCTTGGGAGGAGGCAGGGATGCCAGCATTGGAACAGTTTGTATCCCGCATCCCAGAAAAACATGATCGTGAGAAGGTGTCAGGAAAGATTTTTTTAAATGTATAGTAAACTCCAGGCTTTGCAGGAGGGAAATGGTAAAGTGCAGATGTTGAAGTAAGATCTCTCGAGATGAGGCCTGAATAAGCAGGTCATCCAGATAGGCAAAGACCGGTATATCCCTTAACCTGCAGAAAGCAATCACAGGAGCGAGGCATTTGGTGATGACGCTTGGGGCAGTAGAGCGTACAAAGGGCAGAGAGAGAACTGAAAATGCCAGGAAGCAACAGACCAACGTAAAAACTTCCTAAAAAGGGGATGAATAGGAATGTGCAGGCAAGCATCCTTGAGATCCAGGCAAACTAGAAAAGCCTGAGGAAAGAGCAGAGTAATCAAGGTTTAAGGGACAGCATCCAAAAGGAAGGGACCTTCAAAAATGTGTTTAGCTGAGAAAGATCCCAAATGGGTCTCCAGGTCCCTTCTTTCCTAGGGACCCAGAACATTCTGGAATAAAAGCCTTCCCTCTTTGAGGAATTGGAACTTCCTGAATAGTTCCCAGAGCCAATAGGCCTTAAAGCACCTTTAGAAAAAAGGGCAGTTGTTTCTGAGGAGGCTAAGGAATGTCCAAAGGGGGGGGGGGCATTTACAAACAATAACCCTGGAAAATTATGGAAGAACCCAGAAGTCTTGGGTGAACTTTAGCCAAATAGCAAGGGACAGAGGCAGATGCAGAGAAAGTGGAATCTGACTGTGAAGAACAGGACAAGGGTAGTCAGACAGCACCTGGTTTGTCAGGAAAATAAGGCTTTTGAGAAGGAGTGTGGATAACCTTAGCAAGGGAGCCCTTCTGCCACCCGTTTTACCTTTGGGGGAGACTTATTAGGCAGATAGCCTAGTACCTACCTATGAACCTATAAACCTTGACGAGTGGATGGGTAACAGAAAATACACCCCTGGGATCACGTCATTGACTCTTCTTGACAGAGGCTCAGTTAATTAATCAATGGGGTGGCGAAAGCTGAAAACTCTGGCTAGGCTTATAAATGCCCTTGGGCAGATAGCCTAGTACCTACCTATGAACCTATAATTCCTCTGAAACTTGGGCACAGTGGAAACGAAAATATGCTTTAAGTCCTGTAAGGCCTTGCCCTTTTCTTGCAGGGACTTAAACAACTCCACAGCAACAGCACCAAATACTTATTATCCAGGGGAGCATCTGTCAGTTTAGCCTTGATATCATCAGGCAAAGACTGAAGTCTGAGCCAGGAATACCTCTTCAAAACAGATCCAAAAGCAGTAGCCCTAGAAAAAGCATCAGTTGCATCATAGCTGTATTTAATGGAATGGTGAGCTACTTGGGAGGACGTGTGTACCAAAGCAAGAGCAGAAGTCTTCCCTCAGAATCAGGAAGATCTGAAATAGCCTGACAGGCTAGATAGAGAACAGGCAGAATGTATCTAGTCATATGTGTCTGATAGTTAACAGCAATAAAGCCCAGGGCAGGAGAAGTATACACTACCTTACCCAGTCTCTCCCTGGTTCTGCTGTCATTGTCAGAGGGAAGCAACTCAATGGAAGGCAACAATTTGTAGGTCTTGTTAGAAGCAACTGAAACCACAGTGGTACACTTATAAAGAAAATTACAGTCTTTAGGCAAATTATAAAACCTGTCAGTTTTTTTGGGAACGAGGGGTTGAAAATCAGGAGCATGAGAAGCAGAGGACAAAGCATCCAGCAGGGCAGCAAGAACAGGAGGAACAGCAGAGGGTCTAGGAGACTTCATCTGTAGAAGCTCATAGTTCCTCTTCTGAATATGAGACACCTGAGCACAGTCCCATTTGAGAATTCCATCCTTATAGAAATAGTATCATCAAAGGAAAGCACTTCAATAGGAGAGTTAGCACTGGTAGACTTACCTTCCTTAGAACCACAGTCAAGTGGCAGAGGAATCTGGGAGGAATATGTAAGTGACTCTTCATCAGAATCAGCATCTTCCTCCTCAGAAGAATCCTGCTCCCTAGGTCTTTACAGCTGAGTGCGCCTCCAGGGGTTTCTGCTTTACCTCCAACTCTGCCTCTAGGCATCAAATATTGCTTGTTCATATTTGCATTAATAATTCCAAAAACATGCTACATACAAGGTATCAGAATATTTTATCTTTAAACATACATTGTGGAAAACAATTATATTGATATTTGATATCTGTCAATGTGTATTTGTTAGAAATGTAAGGTTAGAACTTCATTTTTTTAAAGGCTCAAGCCACACCCACTGGGAGTTAAAGGTACACACTCAAAGAGCTGTCCTGGAGGGAACGAGTTAAGAGGAGTAGAAGACCAGGGTGGTGCAGGAACAGGAACTCCCTGTGGAAGCTTAAGAGCCATACGGGCATTATACAGGCCTTGAGCTAAGTTTGGCCATTCACACTGAAGATCTTTTGGAGCAGATGAAATATATTTTGTTTTCTGCTTTCTTTTAAGTGGGATGTCAGCCTTGAAAATTTTTCGGAGGCTGTGACCCTTGACGACACTCAGTAGTAGTCAGAACCTCTTCCCTCATAAAAATTTGAGGAGCACTCCTAGGCCCTTCAGTAATAACTAGCCGCGGTTCTCCCTGTATATCTGAAGTGGACATCTACATAATCTCCATTGACTTGTGTGGCATCGGATCCATGCCAACCTCTGAAGTGGTCACAGCAGAGGAATCCAAGAAAGAAACTGGATGATCGTCTGGGCTTTCAGCTGCCTCAAGAGAGACGTCCGCTGGAGGCGGTACAGCCGAAGAATCAGGCCGAGCTTTCTGGACCTATTTCTTCGCAGATGGCTGACACTCAGGCCAGGAAGATCCTTCCATGGTATCCTTCGTAACAGTTTAAGTAATTCATTCTCTAGGTAAATTGCAAGGGTAGAAAGCTGACTCCACAATGTGTTAGGGATGAAAGCTTGACAAATCTTACAAGACATATGGTCGTGGAAGCGCCTAAACAGAATAAATACTGCTTGTGATGATCTTTTTGGAGAATCTATCTCCCACACTGCCTTTCCCCTTTCTGGATTACATGAAACCCAACAACCAGAAACAAGGCAATAGTGAAGATAAGAAAATCAAAACCCCCCAACTGGGCACTTATCTGAAAGTGGTGGAAACCAGCTGACCATTCAGATCGACGACCGAAGATGGAGTTCAGACTGACATCTGGATGTCATCTTTATGCCCTACGCTGTGTGTGGGGAGCATACATGTGACATGTGGCTTTCCCATTACAACGTAAAGGCTTTTGTATACTGGCCAGACATCAGACTACCCTAGGCAGGGGATCCCTATTGCAAAGAATACTGCAATAGAGATATGGAAGGACATCAACAGGGGCAGAAGCTGTATGGATGGATTGGCTATTCAGTAATGTAAACTTACATCTGTATTGTAATATTTTGGCTGTTCTATTAAAAACATCAATAGTAGTTGTCATTTATTCATGTCTAGAAATAAACACAGGAAATCATCAGTAGTGTATTTTAGTAATGTAGTTTTAATGGGGCAGAAACCAGATCAACCAGATATTGTTCTAAATTGCTGTGACCATGCTGAAGAACAGATTTAGCAGGACAACCAGATATATAGCTGAATAGTAATGATATATTTTAAACTCATGAAATATTTTTTCCTGTGGGAACATACACACGTTTGTATTAGTGCAGCTATGGTGGGACAAAGGAGGACAAACCCTAATCACTCTTCAGTGCATAACTGGAATATAAAAATAGATGCCAATAATGCATTTGTGGTCAAATATGAAGTAGTGTAGCACTCTGTGTGTGGTATAAGCTATAGCAGCTGCTTATTACAAATGTAACAAACAATTTGCTGTATTTTAAAAGAAGAAAATATTTTTTTTTCAAGTTCAAGAAGCGTAGAAGTGCTTTTTTAGCTAGCTATAGCTCTGCGTTTTAACATTGCTCTGCACATACATAAACAGTGCTTCTAGCGATCTCATGCATGGTGTACATTCAACATCATTTGTCATCTTTTCCACCCTT
Organism: Protopterus annectens; assembly: GCF_019279795.1. Classification (NCBI taxonomy): domain Eukaryota; kingdom Metazoa; phylum Chordata; order Ceratodontiformes; family Protopteridae; genus Protopterus; species Protopterus annectens. The sequence continues at coordinate 1,746,735,355 of NC_056744.1, read as the reverse complement.
ACTCATAGTAACCCCTAAATTGTTGATATTTAAAAAGAGGTCAATCTAGTTTTCTATGCTCATTGTTATATCTGATGCAAACTCATTGAAAAACACAGACCCAAAGCCAACACCATTTACTGACAACTTTCCATTATCAACAAGCCTGTGAGACCTCCATTGTAGCCACTTTTCCACCCTTAAGAACATTTTGTCTCCAGACACTATGTCTTTTAGTTTGCATTTGTGTCTTTTGTACAGTATAGAATCAAAAAAATATTTAGGTCTAGGTATATGATGTTAATTTATCTTTGTCCACTTTCCACGTCACCTAATCATAAAATTGTACTAGATTGTTCTGTCAGGCCCTTCTAGCAGCTTGCCCGTATAGATTAGTGCCTTGGAGTTGGATGACTATCCTTTTTTCAGTATTTCTGCTTGATCTTTCTTACTGCTGAAGTCTGACTTACTGGTGTCTAATTCCTGGAGTTGCTTCATTTGCCCCCCCCCCCCACACACACACACATACACCTTTTGAAATGGTGTAATGGTAGTACAGACCAAGTTGAGAATCACCCTTTCCGTTTTGGACCTTTGAACAAATCACTGAGTAATGTGTTATCACTCACATCGAGTTTTAGTAAGCCTGGAGTTAACAAATCCATCCTCATCTTTTGTTATTATTATTATTATTATCATTGCTATTATTATTATTTTATTATTAAGTTTCTCTTTATTACATATCCATTACATTTCACATTTTCTTGGTGGCTGGTTATTTAATCTCAGTTTAGTCACTATTCTACATTTGTAATAACTTCAGTTAGTAATAGAGAGCCAGCCCAGAGCCAACCATTACTTGCACATGATATTTGTCATGCCATACTTCTGTTTATTTTTCACCCGTCCCTTTTCTATTTACTCATTTTGCTTTAAGTTTCACTGTATTGGCCTCTTCCCTTTCTCTTGCCCCTCTTGTGTCTCTACTATTCTACCTCCCTACTTCATCCCATTTTTATTGTGGCCTCTCCTGCTATTTCTCGCTTATCCCAATAATGCATCTTCCCACATCTTCCATTTCCTCTTGTGGTAAATACTGCTTTTATTCCTGAAGAGTACTTTTTCCTTCCCCGTCACTGTTTTCAACAACTTCAGTACTTCTTCTAGTGTAGGTTCCTCGTGTTTTCCACCTTTTAGTCATTTTTGTTTGTTTGATACTATCCACAATAAGTATGTAATTTATCTTCTATGCGTGTCACTCTGTGAATTTCTGATATAGTTTGAGATAATTTGTTCTCTATAGTATTCACAATGTCTTTTCCACCACTCTGTGCAAGTCAGTACAAATTTTTTCCAGTTTAACACATTCCCAAAATATATGTCTCAAATTTATTGCTTGATTTTGTTGACATCTCCAACATCTGCTGTCTACCCCAAGGAATATGTTGTCAAGTCTATTCAGAGTACAAAAGCACTTGTGCAAACATTTCCACGAAAGTATTTGAAATTTTCTGGTCTTTGTTGCTTTTCTCTGGGTCTCACAAATGTCTTGCTACTACATTCCTTATCCTTTTGAGTATTTTTCCAATTCACTGCGGTGGTCGTGCTGCGGTAGCGGTGCTGCGGTAACGTTGTCGCCTCACAGTAAGACGTCCTGTTCGATTCTCAGCTAAAGCGTCTTCTGTGTGGAGACATGCGTGAATGGGCGTACGTTCATTGAAGGTTGTGCGTCAGGGCTGGCAACTTGGCACGTAAAAATCTACTGCCAATCATTAGCGGACCGGATTTCCGCTGTGGCGACCCCTAACCGGGAAAAGCCGAAAGACACAACAACTATCAGTTTCCTTTTACTTTTCCCATCATTTCCATCCAGTAGAGTTTTGTATAATCTATTGACTATTTTTCCCTTTGTGCTTCTGTTGTTCTGGCTTCTATTACATACTTCTCGAGTATTCTTAATAGACCTCTGTATAACAGCCACATGTTAAGTTGTCAATCTCGCCTTCATTCTTGCTTGATGGGTTCGGAGCCGATCCTCGGCTCCGACTTGGCACTTGCTAAGCTCGAGAGTCACTTTTACCAGCTCGAGGCAGCCCCATATCCCATGATGCAAGGCGGTAAGTACCCAGATCTCGTTTGCCGCTTCGCTGATGAGGTCCTCCTTTTACCAGCTCCTGGTAAGTGATTTATATACTACTGCTTTTGCCCCTTTTTCAGTTTAAAGTTAATTTTAAACTTAAATTTAATAGTTTTACACTAGTTTTACTCCTTTTCTGACTAAAATTCCCCTCTCTCTTTAAAGTTTTTAGTCAGGCCTTCTCCCATCCCATCCCCCCCCTTGTTAGGGTGTGTGTGTGTGTGTGAGAGAATAGTTTTTTCTCATTTTTGAGATTGTAATATTTCTTGGACAGGTGTTGTGTGTGTGTGTTTTTTACACCATGTCTAAGGAAAGGGTCTCAGGCTTTAAGAAGTGTGACTCGTGCTGTCAGAAGATGTCTCTGACAGACGGTCACACTTCTTGCTTATACTGCCTGGGACCTCTCCACCTGCAGGACTCCTGTGCGATTTGTCATTCTTTTAGCCAGAGAGTCCTGCAGGAAAGGAGAAATAAGCTTATTTGGAGGGGCCTACTTAAGCCGGAGGGCTCTCCGGCTAAGTCGGCTCCATCTAAGACTTCTAAGTCTTCCAAGGCCCAGGCTTCTGTGTCCAAGCCTGCGGCCTCGGCTCCGACTCTTTCAGAGTCGAGATCGGCTCCGGCTGGAGCCGATTCTGGTTTGCACAAACCTTCGGCACCGATGGCTATCGGTGCCGATTCTGCTTTGGCCACTTCGGTATCGGCTCCGATCGGATCCGATCACCATGTGGCTCAGGCTTCGGTGTCGGCGCCCTTACTTTTATGACTGTATCGGCTCCGGCCGGAGCCGATGCATCGAAACTTTCTGTCGGTGCCGAAAAGTTGTCGGCTCCGACAGCTTCCATAGTTTTGTCGGTTCCGATGGTTCCTTCGAGGAAGAGGTCTAGGTCCCCTTCCTTGGAACCAATACTCTCGGCTCCGGCATCTCCTCTCCTCTCGGAACGGAGCCATCGGAGCCGATTATCCAGGTCATCCAGGCTTTCTGACCATGATTTAGAGAGAGTGGTCAGTAGATTATTAAAATCACAGGCACTGGCCCAGATGCTACATAGTCCATCTCAACAGACGACTATGAGTCCACACCCCATTGCAGTTCCTCCTTCGACTCTACCCCAGAGTTTGGAGTTGGAGTCTTCGGGAATGGTTTCTGCTACGGCTGAGGGACAGATACCCCCTTCTGCTCCTTCAGCCTCTACTCTTATCTCCTCTTCTAGACCTTCCTTAGAGGGATTCGGTGGTCGGGCTTCCCTGGTCTCCTCCGAGGGGGTGAGTGGCATCGGACCCTTGTCCGACCCCACTCTTCCCCTTGGAGCCTCGGCCTTGGTGAGCTCGGCTCCGACATCTGCCTCGGAGCCTTCCCTCTCGGTGGACCCTGGAGTTCCTGGTTCTTTGGAACGGGTTCTCTCGGACCTCCCTGGGAGGGGAGCCTTTGAGGTGATGAAGAGTGTGCTGGCCACTGGACTCAGCCAGCAGTCTGTTCCCTTAGCTCCTCCCTCTATGGTGCCTGTCGATATCTCTGCCACTTCTCTTGCTCCCAGACCCAGAGATCCTCCGCCTCAGGTTTCCCCATTGGGAAGAACCCCCTCTTCCGAGGATTCTCCTGATCAGTCAGGGGATCCTCCGCGCAAGAGGACCTGTAAGAGGAAACACGTAGACTCCCCTGAGTCTATCACTTCAGATACCGACTTAGATGAGTCGGAGGGATCCCCAAGATCCCCCTCTGAGGATGTCTCTTTTTCAGACATCCTAGAACTCCTTAAACAGAGGGGAAACTGGCCCTCCAATAATCCCTCTGAGGATGAGTCGGTATACCTGGAGGCGTTTGGATCTCAGCCCTCCACCTCCTGGGTGTCTCCGCCTTTCGACCCCCTTATGCAGGTGATTGCTCGAAAGGCTTGGGCTGCTCCTGACTCTGTAGAGCCAGTCCCTAGGAGGCCTTCAAAATTTATTACTGCCCCTTCGGACAAGCAATTCCTCACAAAAGGTGTCCCTGCTGATGCCATGGTGGTGGCGGCTGCCACTAAAAAGGAACTTGCAGATCCTTCTGTTCCTGTCCATCCTCCTAACAAGGACTCTAGGACTATGGATAGGTATGGTAAGCGGATGTTCTCTTCAGCGACCTTTGCTATGCGTTCGCTGAACTACCTATGTCACTTCACCAGACTCCAGAGGGATATCCTTAAGGAGCTAGGTGAAGTAGTACAGGATCCGACAGCTGTAGGGGCTCAAGAAAAAATTGCTTTGCAGCTAGGAACCCTTAATTCTATTGCTAACTCCTCCATGCGTCTGATATCATATGCAGCAGATGGAGCGAGTAGGGCCGCAGGTACAGGTGTGGCTCTTAGACGCCAAGCCTGGATGCGGCTCTGTAATTTTGCAGATCCCTTTAAGGCGTCCTTCACAAACTCTCCCTTTGATGGTTCAGCTTTGTTTGGCCCTCAAGTGAAGGAAAAGTTGACCAGGTGTGAGCAGGACGGCAAGACTCTTTCTGCCGTAGGGGTCCGTTTTTCCACCCCCTTCTAGACCTTACCGCAAAGGACAGAAGGGTGGCAAAATGTGGTTCCGCAAATCCCAAGGAGTCACGCCGGATTCACGTGGTCAGTTTACCCCTAGAGGCAGAGGGGGTAACAATAACAGACGCCGCTCTAGAGGCAGAGGGGGTCCACAGAACCAGGGAAGCAGAGAGCCTCTCTCTGACAAGCCCTTTCGGCATTCCTGAGATGTTGCCCGACTGTCCATCCTTGGAGGCAGTCGGGGGAAGACTATCACTGTACCCAGAAGCCTGGCGTTCCCTCACTCAAGACAGATGGGTACAGTCGATCATATCCGAGGGTTACAAAATTCCTTTTGAGGAAAGTCCTTTCTCTCACTCAAATTCCCTTCCAGATGTACCACCCGGTCTAAGGGAAATTGCAGAGTTAGAAGTCTTAAAACTTCTGCAAAAAAGAGCCATTCAGCCAGTTACAACAGATCATTCAGAGCCCGGAATCTACTCAAGGTTCTTTTTGGTCCCCAAGAAGACGGGAGACTGGAGACCAATATTGGATCTCAGCAGACTCAACAAGTCTGTGAGGAAGACAAGATTCCGAATGGTCACTCTTCAGTCAATTCTGCCCTTCTTACAGAAGGACAACTGGATGTGCTCAATAGATCTTCAAGATGCATACTATCACATAAAAATTCACAGATGCTCCAGGAGATTTCTCTGCTTTCGGCTGGGGTCCAGTCATTTCCAGTTCAGAGCCCTGCCCTTTGATCTCACTACAGCCCCCAGAGTGTTCACCAAATGTATGGCAGTGGTCACGGCTCACCTGAGACGTCAAGGATTCCAGGTGTTTTCATATCTCGACGACTGGCTCCTTTCAGCCACCACCAGGCATCAGCTTCTTCAAGCCAGGGATTACACAATAAATCTTTGTTCTCAATTGGGCATCTCTATCAACTCCGAAAAATCATCCTTATTGCCCTGCCAGTCTATTACTTTCATAGGCGCAAACTTAAATACTGTTCGGATGTCAGCTACCCTTACAGATCAAAGAATCTCAGACATTCAAAATCACGTCAGGATCATTCTAGCCAGCAAGAAGGTACAGGCCAGAATGGTTCTAAAGGTGTTAGGCCTCATGGCTGCAGCCATTACCCTTCTTCCCCTGGCTCGCTTCTATATGCGCCTTCTTCAATGGATGTTGTTCACTCAGTGGTCTTACCAACAACTTCCAATGCGTCACCAAATACTGGTGACACAGATTTGCAAGAATCATCTTGCTTGGTGGATCACTTCTCCCCAGATTCACCAAGGCAGACACTTTGTACCCCCATCCCCGGTAGCCACTGTCACTACGGATGCCTCCCTGATCGGGTGGGGGGGGCATTATCAGGGCAGGATGGTTCATGGGACGTGGCAACCTTTCGAATACCACCTGCACATAAATGTCCTAGAGATGAGAGCAGTGCTTTTAACTTTGCAAGCCCTCAACGACTTTCTTCCCTTAGGGACAATTGCAGTCCACACAGACAACATGTCTGTAGTTTGGTATATCAACAAACAGGGCGGAACCAAGTCCTACCCCTTGTGTTGAGAAGCGCTCAGACTTTGGCAATGGGCAATCTCCTCTCATCGGTTTCTGGTAGCAACGCATATCCCTGGGAAAACCAACATTTTAGCGGACAGATTGAGCAGAGCTATTCTCATGCCTCACGAGTGGTCTCTCAAACAATCTATAGTGGAAGAGATTTTTCTGGAATGGGGTCGCCCGTGTTGCGATCTTTTTGCTACTCCCCAAAACAGCAAATGCCCAGACTTCTTCTCTCTCTTCCCACTGCCAGGCCATCCCCCCAGAGATGCTCTGACCCAGGATTGGCCCCAGGGACTTCTTTATGCCTTTCCTCCATTTCCTCTGATCCCTCAAGTTATCCAGAAAGCAACCGTTTTGAGAGCCAAATTGATTCTCATTGCTCCTTATTGGCCTCGACAAATTTGGTTTCCGTTCCTTCATCGTCACCTTTTGGTGCAGCCGTGGCATCTGGACCCAGTGCCAGATCTTCTGATTCACCAATCCGGTCAGCTGCACCGGTCTATCCCTTCTCTCAACCTCACAGCATGGTTGCTCCACTTCCTTCCTTAGCCAGGCTTCCTATGATCTCTAACCCTGTTAGAGACATCATAGTAGCTTCCTTAAAAATCCTCTACCAGGAGGATTTATACTAGCAAATGGAAACGTTTTTCTTATTGGGCTAAAGCCAAGAATATCGATCCCTTCACTGCTCCAGTTCAAGCAGTTTTGGATTTCTTAGCAGAGATTTTTCACGCGGGCTCATCTTCTTCCACAGTCAAAGTTCAGTTGGCTGCTATCTCGAACTTTCATGTCGGGTTCGCAGATCACAACATTATGTCCCACAGGCTTTGTAGAGCCTTCTTGAAAGGAATTTTCCTCCTGAAGCCTCCAGTCAGGAGTCCTCCTCCTCAATGGGACCTAAATTTAGTGCTGACATCCTTGATTCTTCCCCCCTTCGAGCCAGCTGTTTCTTGTTCCCTGAAATTTCTTTCATGGAAAACTTTATTCCTGGTTGCTATTACATCAGCTAGGAGGGTGTCTGAACTTCATGCTCTATCTGTTCGCCCCCCCTATTTGGTCTTCCACAAAGACAGAGTATCATTGAGAACTAATCCGACCTTTTGCCTAAGGTCGCCTCAAAGACTAATTTGAATCAAGCCATTGATCTCCTGTATTTTTCCAAACTATTCAAACAGATCGAACAAAATTACATTATCTTGATGTCCACCGCCAACTCAGATATTATTTGGACAGAACAAAACAATTCAGGAAATCCGATCAACTCTTTGTTTCCTATGCTGATAACAAGAAAGGCCTTCCTGTCTCAAAAGTGACCTTGTCTAGATGGCTTTCTTCTGTCATCTCTGAAATTTATCGGCTCAGGGGAAAACAGCTGTGCTCGAAACCAAAAGCACATTCAACAAGAAGCTTAGCTACTTCTACAGCCTTTCAAGCTAGACTTCCTTTAGACACTATTTGTGCAGCAGCCACTTGGGCCACTCCTCATGCATTTGTTTCCCATTACAAATTGGATTTGGCCTCCAGGGACAGAGCCAGTTTTGGCTCTACAGTTCTCAAGAGTCTGTTCCATTGAGCCACCCAGGATAGAGGTGCTAGGACGCGTCCCATCAAGCAAGAATGAAGGCGAGATTGACAACTTAACATTGAGAAGTTATGTACCTACCATAACGTTCCATGTTAGTTGTCTTCTCTCGCCTTCTTTCTTGCGACCCTCCCTCCTTCCCCCAGGCCTGGACAGACCTTTCTCTACAAGGAGTTATACTTCTGAAGACCATACAGAGCTGGTCCTTCTACCATCCTGCAGGTTTTTTCTCTCCTTCTTTCTTCCTTTGGGCAGTTATTATGCTAGGTGCTATTGCCCTTTTGTCATCAAACAAGATCTGGGTACTTACCGCCTTGCATCATGGGATATGGGGCTGCCTCGAGCTGGTAAAAGTGACTCTCGAGCTTAGCAAGTGCCGAGTCGGAGCCGAGGATCGGCTCCGAACCCATCAAGCAAGAAAGAAGGCGAGAGAAGACAACTAACATGGAACGTTATGGTAGGTACATAACTTCTCATTATTCATTTTTATGCTTTTACATTTCTTCCTAAGCCATTATGCCCTCTCTTTTTTTCTCATCTGCTTCCAGTGGTTTATTTTAACTTCCTTGTTATTCCACTATTGTAAAACTGTTGTGTCTACCTTGGACATGGGTTTACCTGTTCCTATTGGTTTTAACACAAAATTCTGCATGCATCCAAATTTCCTCAACAGCTTACTTTCCAAATTATTTCCCAGCACCTCAGTCCAAATTCTTCCTGATTGGTTTCTTCTTTAGCTTGGCCCTAATTCCCATTTTCAGTAGTCCCTGGTTCCCTAATGACAACATCATCTCCTTCAAGTATTAATTGTATACTTCATCCAGTCAATAGTGTAATAATCTCATTTGTGTTGTTGTATAATATTCCTCCAGGTTTGGTACTGACAACCTCCCCCTTTCATAATATAGACCTAGCATAATATCCCAACTTACCCTGGGCCATTGCCTATCCCAGATATCACCTTTATTAAATGATTACATAAGACATATATGCACTTAGATTAAGAGAAAAAAACATAATAACATTTTGTTTCGTTTACATACATTGTACATCACATATACGTTTTCTTTGTTTATAGCAAAGGTCCAACATTACATAAACTGCTCAGTTCTTGCTGTCATTTAAACCTTACTCCTCCTCCTGAACATTATTTGGCACATATTGTTTCAACACATTCCATTTAGTTCTATATCATTTGCTTCTTCCTTTTCAAAAGATCTCATTTCCAGTTTTTTTTTTTATTTCTTTTATAATATTAAATATTTCAAATACAGTTAGTTTAAATTTTGATTTCCATTTTCTAGTAATTATTTTTTGGCAGCCAATAGAATTAAACTAATAACACCTTACTATGTCTAAGTAATTCAGATCCTGTGTCCCACCTCAAAAGAATAATTTCCTTAGTTATAACTCCCCCAATATTTCTCCCCATGGCCAGGTTTCACATGAGGCTTCTACAATGGCTACTGCTCACCCAATGGTATCCTTTTCAGTATCCTCTTTCAGCCAGGATTCGAATAACTCACATGTGCAAACAGGATTTAAATTGGTGGATGACCCACAACCTGTCACTGTGGTCTCACCCCTTCTCCCCCCAGCAGCCCAAGGCTACAGTGACCACGGATGCCTCCCTGATGGGGGGGGGGGGCTATGTCAGGGACAGACAGTCCAAGGTACTTGGTCCGAATTGGAGGCCCAACTGCATATAAATGTTCTAGAGCTGAGGGCAGTACTTCTGGCGTTGCAAGCATTCCATCCCCTGCTGCCGTCTGGGACTATTGCGATACAATCAGACAACATGACAGTGGTCTGGTACATCAACAAACAGGGCGGAACCAAATCTTACCCACTCTGTCGAGAGGCCATGAGGATATGGCAATGGGCGATGGCTACCAACCGTTTTCTTCTAGCAACGCACATTCTCGGGAGTTTCAAAGTGATAGCAGATAGACTCAGCAGGTGCATTCTACGACCTCACGAGTGGTCCCTGAATCCCTTGATAGTGGCGGAGATCTTCCACTGCTGGGGCCTTCCTTGCTGCGACCTCTGTGCATCCCCGACCAACTACAGATGCAGCAACTACTTCACCTTGATTCCCCCTCTGGGACAGTCACCCAGGGACGCTCTAGTCCATGACTGGCCCTCGAGTCTTCTTTATGCATTTCCACCTCTCCCCCTCATTCCCCAGTTTCTGAAGAAAGCCCGCCGGCTGAAGAGCAAGGCAATCCTCATAGCACCATATTGGCCTCATCAGATTTGGTTCCCCTTCCTTTGGCCTCACCTGCTAGATCAACCATGGATTCTCCATCCAACCCCAGGCTTGATCTCCCATCCGCAGAATCTGATTCATCCCAGCTTGGACAGCCTGAAGCTCACAGCTTGGCTCCTCCAATTCCCTTGATTGCCAGGCAGAATGATCTTTCTTTGCCTGTACGGGACATTCCTATTGCATCTCATAATTCTTCCACTAGAATTACTTATCTAAGCAAATGGAAAAGATTTACCCTTTGGCTGAAAGAAAAGCAAGTAGATCCCTTTTCAACAGCAGTGTTGATAGTATTGGAGTATCTTGCCGATCTATTTCAATCTGATCTATCGTCCTGTACCATTAGAGTTCATTTGGCTGCAATATCTAATTTCCATGAGGGTGTCCAAGACTCCTCTCTTATGTCACACAAATTATGCAAGACCTTCATAAAAGGTGTGAATCATCTAAAGCCCCTTTTAGAGAACCTATTCAACCATGGGACCTGTCATTAGTTCTGCAAGCTTTGACAATGCCACCTTTCGAACCAGCTTTTTCTTGTGACCTCAAATACTTGTCATGGAAAACCTTGTTTTTGGTTGCCATTACTTCTGCCAGACGTATCTCTGACCTTCAAGCCTTATGCATCAAGAGTCCATACTTGATTTTTCATAGAGCTAGAGTGTCATTGAAAACTAATCCTTCCTTTCTGCCAAAAGTGATCTCTGAAATGTCCATTAACCAAGCCATTGAATTGCCAGTTTTCTTTCCCAACTATTCAAACAAAGGAGAGTATTGCCTACATACCCTAGATATTCACAGGCAAATTCACTTCTACTTGAACAGGACTAAGGCCTCCCGTAAATCAGACCAGTTATTTTTGGCCTGTTCTGGACCTAGATTAGGATGTGCTGTTGCTAATATACCATGTAATATTCCATTGCCTACTACCATAAAGGCTCATTTGACAAGGTCGGTGGCAACTTCTGCTGCCTTCCATGCCAGAGCTTCTTTACATGACATCTGTGCAGCTGCAACTTGGGCTATGCCTCATACCTTTATCAATCATTAAAAATTGGATTTGGCCTCCAGGGGAAGAGCATCTTTTGGTTCTATGGTGCTCAGGAATGTCCTTCCATGAGAGCCTTCCAGGAATAGAGGTAGCTGGGGACTATGTCCCACATGTAAGGAATGAACGAGGATTAACAATATCAGATAAAGAAGTTATGTCTTACCATAACGTTCCATTTGTATTGTTGATCTTCGTTCAGTCATTACGACCCTCCCTCCTTCCCCCTCCTGTGGCTTCTAGAGGATCTCACCATCCGGTTCTTTTAGGTCATTTGACCAGAGGTAGCTTCTACCTTCCTTTGACTTGCAAACTCAATCTGAGGTAACAGGGAGAGGGGAATTCTGGGTAAGGATTTTAGCTCGAGAGTTTGTAGCTGACGCGAGCTTGGAAGATGGACGGCTCCGTTCCGAGGTCGGAACCGATACCCACACATAATGACTGTATGAGGATCAACAATACAGATGGAACGTTATGGTAAGACATAACTTCTTTTTACCCCCTTAGCTGAGAAGCCCTCAGAGTTTGGCAGTGGGCTGTTTCCTCCCTGTGCTTTCTATTGGCAACGCATATCCAAGGGAGATCTAGAGTGATAGCAGACAAACTGAGCAGGGTAATCTTGTTGCCACACTTGTGGTCCCTCAAGAAAGAGATTGCGGACAGGATTTTCCACAAATGGGGCCGGCCTTGCTGCGACCTTTTTGCCAGCCACATCAACACGAAGTGCAGAAGCTACTTTGCCCTGATTCCTCCTCCGGGGGAAGCCCCGAGAGATGCACTTGTACACGATTGGCCTGCGGATCTCCTCTATGCATTTCCACCAATCCCATTGATACCCAAAGTTCTACAGAAAGCAAATTCCTGGGAAGGACCATCATTCTTATAGCCCCTCATTGGCCTCGGCAGATTTGGTTCCCATTCCTTCAACATCATCTCTTGGAGGATCCCTGGATTCTGGACCCAGTTCCAGACCTTCTGACACATCCGTCGGGGGACCTTCATCCTTGTCAGCAGTTATTGAAGTTGACAGCTTGGCTGCTGCAGTTCCCCTCATAGCCAGGCTTCATAACTTCTCCAATGAGACAAAACAGATCCTTTTGTCTTCTCATAAGCCGTCCACTAGAAGATTATATCTTAGTAAGTGGAAGAGATTTTCCATATGGGCCTCTAAGCAGAACCTTGATCCTTACCAAGCCCCCTTGACATCCATACTAGAATTCTTGACTATGATTTTTAACGAAGGAGTAGCAGCTGCAACAGTTTGGGTCCAGTTGGCTGCTATATCTACCTTTCATCTTGGGACTGACGGGTTAAATATCATGTCCCACAAGTTATCCAAGGCCTTTCTCAAGGGAACATGTCATATGAGACCACCTGTGAAAACTCCCTATTCTCCATGGAATCTAAATTTTATGCTGTCACGTATTATCCTTCCCCCTTTTGAACCAGCATCATCTTGTGACCTCCAATATTTGTCATGGAAAACCATTTTTCTGGTTGCTATTACTTCTGCCCGCAGAGTGTCAGAACTTCAAGCTTTATCTATCAGCCCTCCAAGCTTTATCTATCCGCCCCCCTTATTTGATTTTTCATGCTGACAGAGTATCTCTTAGGACAAATCCTTCTTTTTTGCCCAAAGTTTGTTCAGAAACTAATATTAACCAAGTCATTGAGTTACCAGTTTTCTTCCCCAATCATTCCAACAAGCTGGAGTATATGCTGCACAAACTTGATGCTCACAGACAGCTCAGATTTTATTTGGATAGAACAAAAGATATCAGGCAATCAGACCAGCTCTTTGTTTCATTCTCTGAATCCAGAAAAGGTAGACCAGTGGCTAAAACAACTCTGTCTAAATGGTTATCTGATTGTATCACCTTTGTCTACTCAGCTGCTAATATGCCTTTGCAACACAAGATTAAAGCTCACTCAGTCAGAGCAGTTTCTACATCCTCTGCGTTCCAAGCCAAATTGCCCCTTGATAACATTTGTGCAGCAGCCACTTGGTCTAAACCTCATACCTTTATCACGCATTACAAAGTTGATAAGACCTCCAGGGACAGGGCTTCTTTTGGGTCTACGGTCCTGAAGAATGTACTCCCGTGAGCCACCCGAGATTAATGGTGCTAGGGATGCTATCCATCAGTCAAGAATGAACGGCGAGATTGAACAACTTCACATTAAGAAGTTATGTACTCACCATAACGTTCCATGTGAGTTGTTCATCTCACCTTCATTCTTACGTCCCTCCCTCCTTCCCCTCCTGGCTGATAGTTGACCTAGATGTTGGTCTCATTCTGGTTGCTCAATTATTCTTCCTTTCCATAGGAGGATAGCTCATTTATATGGTTATAGTACATGCAGCAAACAAGATCTGAGGTAATTCACAGTGCATCATGGGATAGGGGCTTGGCCTCGAGCTACTGGAAGACCTCGAGCTTTGCATACAGCCATACCGGAGCCGATGGATCGGCTCCGAACCCATCAGTCAAGAGTGAAGGCGAGATGAACAACTCACATGGGACATTATGGTCAAGGGCGCCCGCAGGCAGGTGCAAGGGGGTGCACTTGCACCCCCCTGGAACTGGCTGGCCGAGAAATTAATTTAAATAAAAAAAGTTTTTTTTTTTTTAAAGGGCGTTCCTCTTTAAGAACGCCCTTTGCATCCCGCCCAGGCGCACAGATGCAACAGGTGTTTGCGACCTGTTTTCGTCTTCTGTCTGTGCACGACTGAAGGTTTACGTCCTTATCTTTCGCGCCTACTGGAGATTTGAATTTAAGAGGACGTTTGGACTGCGCCGATGAATATAGAAGTGAAAGGTAGGTGTGTGCCTGTCGTGTGTGTATGTGTGACAGAGGGAGAGACTCCGGACCGGTATAATTCTCAACTACGTAGAATTTTTATCTCGCATTACATTTCTGTATTTTTTTGTTTGTATACCCAGCCGCATGCATATACACTATACTGCCCACGGGAACTGAGGTATGCACATGACATTGAGCAGAATTGAATGCAGTGTTTAGCAAATGACTGATTCAGAATCGGCAGTGAGCTGAGGCTGAATTAGTACAGTCCTTGTGCCAAGGCAGATGAATTTGTATGATATAAGTATGAGGAAAAGCAGAGAGAACCAGTGTGCTATGGAAGATGTCGTAGAGCAGCAGCTTGTGAACCTGTGAGTGCTGAATCTGAGAAAATTGTTAAGGCCAAGTTAACTGCAACTTTAAGTTCATTTTTTTAGTATGGCTGCTGGTATGTGCTATAGTACTTGTTCTCATAAAATGAAATGTTAGCCAATACATTCAAATGTTTTAGGAATGTGTACTGAGAGAGGTAATGCAAGGCCAAGGCAATTGTTCACTCACTGCTAGTGATTTCCTATGGTGGAACTTCAATCTCTGGAGAATTCACCCTCAGGCAATTGAATCTCAAATGTCCAGTCTTTGTTCATCAGTAGGGTAACTTATATTTATTTTTCAGCTCAAAATTGTTCTGTGTTCCCACCAAACTAATCTCTCCCAATTTCAAAACTAGCAATTTTCAGAGAAAAGGTGGTGGATTTTACTGAATAAAGAACAGTGATAATTAGAGTTATAGACTTCTTTTACTTCAGTAAATGTATGTTCACTCACATTTTTGTATTTATATTCTGTCATCTCTTCAAATTAATAGAACTAATATTTTTTAAAAAGTGTTCCTGATTATTTCTGTATTAGTCCCTTATTCTAGAGGTGGGAGTTTGATAGTTATGGATTTCAGAATTTATATATTTTAGCAACTTTTTAAATTTATAAAAGCTATATTTAAAATCTGTCCCTGATTTTGTCTTTGTCTAGAATTATTGGGCTAAGTCAAGTTCAGGACCAGCCTGAGGAGAATGGTGTGTTTGTGGGCATGTTTGTGTGTGCGTGTTTGTGTGTGTGTTTGAGAGAGAGAGAGATGCAAAGAAAAAGAGATTGAGTAAGTTTATATTAATGCAAAACTGTTATAGTTTTGTAAGTGTATTGTAGAACAGCCCTGGTTTTGTCATGTTTTTGTCATGTCCATCATAATATGCATTATTTTCTGGTAAATCGCTGGGGATTACAATAAGTCAGCAATGCCAGATATCAAAGATTCAGACTTGTTCTGCACATTAATGCAAAAGCTTTTTAAGTGAATCATGTGTTCATGAAAGAATGAGTGGGTGGTAATTGCAGAACTTCCCTGGTTTTGCCACAGTTTTGTCATGTGTGTGTGACTTTAAGTGTTTAAAAGATGTGTGTGTAAGAAATAGGTAGGTAAAAGCAGGTGTGTGTGTGTGTTTTAAGTGTGTAGAGTATCTATGCTTGGTCATTGATTAGTATTACACACAGATATAAGTACACGTAACTAACTTGGTATTAATTAATGTCTTGGTAAATTTGCGAGATCATTGGTTAGGCTACAAATCATCTGCTGGATCAACAGCCTGTTTGAACCTTTAACCTATGATCTCATATGTACACAAAACAAATGTAACTGCAGCTTCCTTATATACGATAGCCATACTTCATGGAACAGAGTGATGGAGCCCTGATTGTGATCCAGATGTCCTGAACTTTAGTGCCTCTGACACAAGAGGAGGAAATATGGGGTGTGAGAAAAAGTTGCTTGTTTCAACTCGCCTGTTACTGGAGGCAGGATTGGGGTAGGGCATGTGTCTGGGCACACTTCCCAACATCTAACATTCCAACACTTAGTACGCAGAGCAGGTAAAGCTCCATGTGGTGCAAAGAATTATGATCAGATTTCTCTGATCTTAACTATACAGTTATGTGTTCTTGAAATGAATGTTATGATTCACCTCATTAGCTTCTATGTTCCATTCTGAGGTGAATTTCCTGACATCTGGTTCTTGAACATGTAGCAGTTTGTTTATGATCAGAGATTTGATCATAATTATTCATTTTTTCTTAATCATGTCCTGAAATTTTTAATCTGGTGTAAGGAGGTCCATCTTCATCAAGCAGTATGAGTGAATCACATTTCTGGTCAGCTCAGCATCTAAAACTTTGCCAGGGTATTACTCCATCCTCTTTGCCCAAAATGGCTTGCCATCTCGCTTCTGGTGCAGGTCTCGTGCTGCTCGTCATGTTTCCATCGGAGACGGATGCTTTCAGGCAACTTTGCTTTAAAGTTAACTACTTTGTGTAAAACATTGCTGAATTTTGCAATTATCACATCCTTTTCTGATTGGAATTACTGTTTTGCAGCTTTCTAATCTACAAATCAGGTCAGGTCCATCTGATTTCTTTTTTGCACGGTATTGCTTTCTCTCCCTTTGGCCTTTGCATTCTACACAATAGTGTTTTACTTTCTATTAAACTGTTAGTTCATACATTTAATCTGTCATTTTATTAGATGTTAATATTTTCTAGTACTGAAGCTCTCTAGATCAGTTGCTGTCTCTTGTAGATTTTGGGCAGTTTGTTACATTTATTCCTTGGCTCTTGTCTGTACTTTCTAAAAATATTTTGACTGGATAGTCATGCATTTAGAAAGTGTATTTAATGTGGCCACAAAAATGCCCAGAACAGACACACTCTTTTTGCTATCTGGCTAAGTGAGGAGCACTTTGAATAGAAATGTGGCATTTGTGCTTCTTTCTATCCCCAGATTACAAAGGACTGAAATAACCTTCTTTTGAAAAGTCTTAAGGGTAAGTTGTGCATCCACTCCTGAAGGGACTTGATCTTGAACAGTCTTTGGGTTGACACTATTGGTCTCAAGGACAGAGCCTACGCTTTTGGATTTTTCTAACCACAAAGATGAAGAAATAATAGACAGAAAACACAGGTGAAAACTATACTTCTAAAGTTTTTTTTTTCAATAAGGTACTAAATAATCCAAGGTGGAAGAATTTTCTAAATTTTCTGTAACAACTCCGTTTTGGGGGGGGGGGGGTTACCAGGATGCCTGTAATATTAGTTGAATATCCATTTAGACAGGTCAGACATGGGTGTTTCCTCTGTTTCTTTTATACAGGTATGTAAGAGTCTGTAATCTGGACCATTTCCAGACAGGCCCATAAATTCCTACTATTGCTGTTCTTTTACATTGGATGTAGACTACGAGATGATTGTGAGGGCTTTAATGAAGGTGTTTTGCAGGAAATTTTACTCATGTCATCCACCTCTGGTACCAGTGGAGGCAAAGGCATTAGTATGAATTTCTGAAGGATGTGGAGTCTTAAACTCAAATGTTTGTCATTATTTAATGACTTCAATCATCAGCTACCTGACAGAAAAGTACAGATTTTAGGAGGAACACAAAAAATATGAGGCAAAAATCTGGACATTCTGCAAAACTTTGTACAATTGAGAGGTATGATGGTGCTTACTGCAGTATTAAGTTTTCTTTGCCTAAACATGTATAAAATCAAAAATCAACTAGTTTTATGTATTTATTGTTTGTTGTTGTCCAGGTTAGCATGATACACATGTTAATCATTGGTGTTGCTGAAGCACGTCAGAAATTTTTTTGTTTGTTTTAATCCCATACCTGACACTTTTTTTTTTTTGTTCAGTAACATAATTGATAGAAGATCTGCAAGATGTTGACTACAAAGGCAGTAGTAGCCTGTTGGAGACTTTAGGTCTTATAACTTCAAAGCCGATGCATCAGACAAGAAGCGAGCATTCAGATATAGCAGCGATATGATGTAGTTCATTACTGACAGCAATTCGTTTTTGAAATTCTTCATGTTCTAGGTTTTGCATAATTTTAGGATGCATATAAAATAAGTTGAACTGAGCAGTGTTACTGCTGGAAAAGCAAGATGTCAGTGAAGAAACTAATAGTCAAGATAGGGAATATAAATACTTGTTCTGTAATAACTCGCAAAATCCATGCTATTGTGTTTGCTCGGTGTGTCGAATACAAATCCTTGGCAACACTGACTCAATACCAAGTTTATCTGCTAGTGATCTTGCATGACTGAGAATGTCATTCCTAAAGTGCTCTTCAGCATGGGTGCGGTGCTCCTTGAATGTTTTAATAAGTCTGTTGATGTGTTGTTGAGCCTTTACTATATCAAGTTGAACAGACTGCAACATCTGGGCAACGGGCTCAAGAACCGATGAGTAATTTGCAATAATAGAGAAATCAGAAATGTGCATGAAGAGCAAGCACTGAGTAACATATGTACATTTTGTCTGGTTTCACCAGCAGAGCTCTTCTGAAGATTAGCCAGGCAGTCAAATATTTTCTCAAAGTTCTGACTAAACACAAGAATGGATCTATATTTCTTGATCAGTCATGTCTCACACAGAAGAGGTATATTTGGTACCAATGCTCGTCATTTTGGACTGTCACGGAAAAAAATAATCTTCTTGATAACACCAACAGCACTACATATTTCAGGAACATCATTCAGATCATTGACTACAAGGTTTAGTCTGTGAGATGTGCAGTGGATAAAGGCTGTTTATGGATACTTTTCGCAAATCTTTGCCTGAACACCATTCTGGATGCTTGCCATTATGGAGCAGCCATCATAGCCTTGTCTGAGTAATTTTTCCAAGTCTAGACCGTACTTTATGCATTCACTGACAATGACATTTGATACAGACTGTGCATCTCTCACAACAATGGGAACAAAAACCGTAAACTCGTCTTGAATACAATCATCATTAACAAACTGAATGCCCAATGACAGCTGCCCAATGCCTAAAATATCTGCAGTTTCATCTGCTAATACACCAAATCCAACTGCCCTGTTCACTGCACAAACAATCTCCTTTTGAAGTACATGTTTGCATTCTGTCAACAGCTCATTTTGCACCCTATGGGATATGTACCGATCATTTTCTGCAGCTGTTTCACTGTGCTATTTCAATATTGTGTTGCCAGCTTTAATACAAAAATCTAACAAGTCACAAAAATTTCCACCAGAGCCTTCTTTTCCACAGAGGGGAATGTCATGGGTTGCACAGTAAATAATTGTGGATAAAATTGGTTCCAATTTATTTCAGTTCTCTGCAATTTGTTTTGCTACTGCTGCATCTAGCTGTGGAATAACAGCTGTTTTTGGCTTCTGTCGTGTACGAGAAAAATTGGCAGCATCTTCAGTAGAACCTTTGTGCCATGATGATTGCATGTGATTTCTTGCAGACTCATTGAAGGCATTACACTTTGCACTCACAATAGTGATGAAGCTGCTTGCAACCCATGGTGAAGTGACTGAGGAAATAATACACAAGTTAAACAGAGTGGGCCTTTCAGGAGAGGAGAATATGCAAGCCACGGTGAGTACTGCGACAATCAAGTATATCTGAATATAATTGTTTAATAAATAATGACATGCATTTCAGTTTCAGATTTCATATTTAGAAAATGCATTCTAACAAATTCTTATATTCTAGCAACTTTCTAAATGTGTCCCTATTTTTGGGCCTTTGTCCCCATCATTGTAACAGGCTTTGTCCAGATTTCTTGTGTTAAAAGTTTCAGAGGTATGGTGTGTATGTGTGTCTGTATGTCTGTATAAGAAGGAGGTAGCATACCCCTCAGCTGTCCAGGTTTTTGCAGAATGTCCAGATTTTGTGCCCCATATTCTTCCTAAAAGGATTGAAGTTGCTAAATAATGATAGACATTTGAGTTTTAGATGTCATATCCTATAGAAAAATGCATACCGACATCATCATCTTCTTTCGGTCGCCACAGTGGATCATCTGTTTCCATTTCTTCCTGTCCTCTGCATCTTGCTCTGCACACCAACCACCTGCATGTCCTCTCTCACCACATCCATAAACCTTATCTTAGGCCTTCCTCTCTTCCTGTTACCTGGTAGCTTCATCCTTAGCATCTTTTTCCCAATATACTCAGCATCCCTCCTCAGCACATGTCCAAACCAATGTAATCTTGCCCCTCTGGCTTTGTCTCCAAATCTTCCAAACTGGGCTGACCATCTAATATACTTATTCCTAATCCTGTCCACCCTCGTCACACCCAGTGCAAATCTTAACATCTTTAACTCTGCCACATCCAGCTCAAACTCCTGCCTTTTTGTCAGTGCCACTGTCTCCAACCCATATAACATAGCTGGTCTCACTACCCTCTTATAGACCTTCCCTTTCACTCTTACTGGTACTGCCTGTCACAAATCACTCCTGACACTCTTCTCCACCCACTCCATCCAGCCTGTACTCTCTTCTTCACCTCTCTTCCACACTCACTGTTACTCTGAACTATTGATCCGAAGTATTTAAACTCATCCACCTTCGCCACCTCTACTTCTTGCATCCTCACCATTCCTCTATCCTCCCTCTCATTCACACACATATATTATGTCTTAGTACTGCTGACCTTCATTCTTCTTCTCTCTAGAGCATATCTCCATCTCTCCAGGGTCGTCTTCACCTGTTCCCTACTCTCACTACAGATCACAATGTCATCTGCAAACATCATAGTCCACGGGGACTCCTGTCTGATCTCATCTGTCAACCTGTCCATCACCACTGCAAATAAGAAAGGGCTCAGAGCTGATCCTTGATGTAACCCCACCTCCACCTTAAACACATCTCACTCCCACCTCAGACCTCACCGCTGTCACACTACCCTCGTACATATCCTGTACCACTGTTACATACTTCTCAGACACTCCTGACTTCCTCATACAATACCACAACTCCTAAATAGGCACCCTGTCATATGCTTTCTTTAAGTCTACAAAAACACAATGCAACTCCTTCTGACCTTCTCTGTACTTCTCCATCAACACTCTCAGACCAAGCATCACATCTGTAGTGCTTTTTCCTGGCACGAGACCATACTGCTGATCACTAATCATGTCCCTTCTTAACCTAGCTTCCACTACTCTTTCCCATAACTTCATGCTGTGACTGTTCGATTTAATCCCTCTGTAGTTACTACAGATCTGCAGATCACCCTTATTCTTAAAAATTGGTACCAAAACACTTTCTCCATTCCTCAGGCATCCTCTCACTTTCCAAGATTTCATTAAACAATCTAGTTAAAAACTCCACTGTCATTTCACCTAAACACCTCCATGCATCCACAGGTATGTCATCTAGACCAACAGCCTTTCCATTCTTCATCCTCTACATAGCTATCCTTACTTCCTCCTTGCTAATCCACTGCACTTCATGATTCACTATCTGCACATCATCCAACCTTCTCTCCCTCTCATTCTCTTCATTCATCAACCCCTCAAAGTACTCTTTCCATCTCCTCAACACACTCTCCTCACTTGTGAGTGTTTCCCTCATTATCCTTTATCACCTTTACCTGATGCACATCTTTCCTAGCTCGGTCCTTCTGTCTAGCCAATCGGTACAGGTCCTTTTCTCCCTCCTTAGTGTCCAACCTTTCATACAGCTCTTCATACGCCTTATCCTTAGCCTTCACCACCTCTCTCTTTGCCATGCACCTCATCTCCTTATACTCCGGTCTACTTTCTTCATCTGTCTGACAATCCCTCTTCTTTGCAAACCTCTTTCTCTGTATACTCTTCTGTACTTCCTCATTCCACCACCATGTCTCCTTATTGCCCTTCCTCTGTCCAGATGTCATACCAAGCACCTTTCTAGCTGTCTCCCTTACTAGGTCTGCTGTAGTTACCCAGCTCTTTGGTAACTCTTCACTGCCACCCAGTGCCTGTCTTAACCCATCCCTGAACTCCACCTCACAATTACCCTTTTTCAATTTCCACCATTTGATCCTTGGTGCTGCCCTCACACTCCTCCTCTTCTTGATCACCGTCATCCTATAAACCACCATTCTATGCTGCCTAACTACATTTTCCCCAGTCACCAGTTTACAGTCTCCAATCTCCTTCAAAATGGCCCTCCTACATAAGATATAATCCACCTGTGTGCATCTTCCTCCACTCTTGTATATCACCCTCTGCTCCTCCCTCTTGTTAAAATATGTATTCACCACAGCTATGTCTACCTTTTCGCAAAATCCACTACCATCTGACCTTCTGCATTCCTTTGTTTAACACCATACCTCCCATCACTTCATCATCCACTCTGTTCCCTTCACCAACATGCCCATTAAAATCTGCTCCAATCACCACTCTCTCACCCTTGGGTACAGTCATCACCACTTCATCCAATTCACTCCAAAATTTTTCTTTCTCATCCATCGCACACCCAACTTGTGAAGCATATGCACTAACAACATTCATCATTACACCATCAATTTCCAGCTTCATAAACATCACTCTATCCGACACTCTTTTCAACTCCAAAACACTATTAGCATACTGTTCCTTCAGGATAACTCCTACTCCATTTCTCCTCCCATCCACACCATGATAAAACAATTTGAACCCACCTCTAATACACCTAGCCTTACTCCCCTTCCATCTGGTCTCTTGCACACACAATATACCAACCTTCCTTATCTCCATCATAGAAAATGCATACTAACATAAATCCTGTTATTCTAGCAATGTTCTAAGTTCATGAGAGCAATATTTATAATCTGTCCCTATTTATGTTGGGCTTTGTCCAGATTTCTTGCAGAGGTTGAGGCGTGTGAGAGAAAGTGAAATGCCCTATTTAGAGTTAGCAGGTAGAATTTATTTTCAAGTGTATTTTCAAGGAATTGTGAGCTTCAAGGAAGAGAAGTTTACTGCTGCTCATGCTAAGTCTGCTTAAAATGTGCAACTGTTTTGTTTAGCAAATGGTATCATTATTGTGGTATAGAATTTTAAAGCAGTGTTAGTAGTACAGCAGGTAGCATACCTGCATCTTGATGCAGAGGGCTATAGGTTCTACTCCCACAGCATGTAGATTTGTATTTTAAGGGGGTGGAGTGCTGCAGTCCTGGCTATGTCCTCCTTTGGATGAGATGCCTAATGACTATGAACTTGTTTTTCAGCTTACCACCCATTCTGTATTGCAAATATACCAGCTTACCAATTTTAGTGCAACATAGGCAGTGCATTCTTCAAGGGCAGCAGGCACTGAATTTGTTGATGAAATGCTGAAATATAAAGTTGCTTTCTAGCAACAACCTCTTCATTAGTTTCAGATGTCTATAATGTGGAATTATTCAGATGACTTTTTTTACTTCTGCAGAGATTGTGCATACTGACTGACATTGATGGATTGTAATGACAAAAGTTTAAGTGACCTTTTATGGTTGAAATGTTTTGAATTGGGCAGTTTGTCATTATCGGCTCATATGTTTTATTTCATTGCTGGAAAAACATTCAAAACTATAAATTTAGAACAGTCTAACAAGTGGTGCTGTATTATAGAAGGGATATAATTAAAGTATTTTATATTATAATTAATACAATCTGTATATATTATAATCGTGCATGATCATATGTATAAATATGTACACTTCTTATGCATGGCTACTCTTGCTTATCACCGTAACAGGAAGGATACTATAATGGCTGTGTCAAGAAAAAAGGTCTAAAGCTTTTAGTTAAGCATATAATGAAGTTGTTCACATCAGTGATAATGCAGACCCAGTTTCATATAACTAAGGGTCAACCACACAAAATCAGAAAACACCCAGAATTTCCCTTGCCCGCTCAGTAAAACTAATCTTGAAAAAATAATTAATGTGTATATATTAGGGCTATTGGAATTATCTATAAAAAGATGAAGTGATGATTTACAACTATGTCAATGTTGGGATTATGAAGAAATGCTTGATTAAGCATTAATTAAAAGATATACATAATATAGTGAATGCACACAGTTTAAGTTAAATACAGCTATAACATGTCGTGCATTCAGAGCACAGAATGC
The DNA here is from genome assembly GCF_019279795.1 of Protopterus annectens. Classification (NCBI taxonomy): domain Eukaryota; kingdom Metazoa; phylum Chordata; order Ceratodontiformes; family Protopteridae; genus Protopterus; species Protopterus annectens. The sequence continues at coordinate 1,746,711,510 of NC_056744.1, read as the reverse complement.
CAGCTTTTATTTAAACAGCAACTTGTGTTACTGAGAGCTAATCTTGGAAGCCAAATAACACTAGTGTTATAAACTAATTTGTTTAAATCTGTATAATCTGAACAGGCTCATGGGACTCAGTTTAGTGTCCTACATGAAAAATACTGAGCTAATGAACACTATTCCCCAGTAGTTGTTTCTAAGTCACTTACAAATAGATAAATAAAACAAGGGGGAGTATTTTGAGGTAAAACAAATATCTTGTCTTTATGGTAGGTAAAAAGTAAAACTCCGTTAGTACCCAAGTAAATAAAATTATTATTAGCAATGAATGAGAAATTATTCCAGTATAGAGGACTGAACAGCCAAGCCTTCTTGATCAGAATTCAAAAGGGCTGCCAGCTGAAAGTTCCCTTGAGTTAGTTGCAATGTACATGGGGTATGTAAAACAACTCATCATGGATTCCTAATTAAATCCAGATATCTGTAATCATTGTAGAAGTAAAGCATAAAACAGTATGCACACTAAGAATTGTGATAGTGTTTATGGCAACTGGGGAGAAATAGCCAAGTAATGGGACCCTGTAATGGCTGCATGGGGGAGGGGGCTGCATGAGTGGAGGGGGTGGGGCTATGTGGGTGGGGGTGTGGCTATGTGGGTGGAGGGGGTGGTGCTTTGTGGGCGGGGCTCGGTTTGCACCCCCCTGCAAAAAATCCTGCGGGCTCCCTTGATTATGGTGAGTTCATAACTTCTTATTCTTTAATTGTTGTACTGTAAATTGCTTTTCCAGTCTCTCTTCCCAGTTTTTTCTAACCTCTGATGATTAATTGTTATAGTCATCAGCAATATTTCATATGCCCTACAAATTATCCCCATTTTTCACAGGATCTTTTGTTTTATTTTCAACTAAAAACTCTACTAGAGCAGTTCTTTTACTTAGGACTCCCCTATTCCTTTCTCTTTGCCTGTACTCTAATGTCATTCTCTGGTAGGGAAAGCAGTCTCTAACTTGCAGTCCAAAGTTCAACTTGCCCTCATTCCATTCAGTTACCTTTCTCTCTCTAGTTATTTGCTCCCAGTACATTGCTTCCTTTGCCAATGTTTTCTCTAGTAAATTCCAGCCTCATCTTGCCTATTTTCTGTACCCCTACTTACAGTCATCCCTACTGGCAAAAATATTCTTTCTCCATTCATGTGTTTGCTTATTTCTTAGAACACTTTGTGCAAGAATATAATAATGTGAAGTTGTTCTATCTCGCCGTTCATTCTTACAGATGGGTTCGGAGCCGATCCTTGGCTCCGAGTCGGCCTACTACAAAGCTCGAGGTCTTCAGACAGGTCGAAGCCAAGTCCCTATCCCATGATGCACCTTGAGTTACTTCAAATCTAGTTTGCCGGTGCAATAGATTGGAGGTTCCTTGCACAGCTCAGGCCAGTATAATTCTTTTTTGATATTATCTAGCAAAATTGTTATTTCTAAAAATATTTCTAAAAATACTTAGAGTTAGTCTTTAATAGTTATAGCTTTTATAGCTTGTTAGTAGATATATTCCTTCTTTTTGGCCTCGTTTTTTCTATAGGCCTTTAATATTTCCTTTCCCTTTGGTGTGCCCTTATAACATTATATAGCTTGTAGTTAAATAAGTAGTTAGTGAGTGTATGTGTGTTTTTGAATAGTGATAGTTTAGTCAGTACATTGTTATTCAGCCCATTTGTTATTTAGGGCTTATTTTGCTAATTTAGCTATACTAGTTTAACTTTGCTAATTGTATGGGTGTGTCTTTTTATAGTACAGTAGATTGTTTTTTGGATATTGTATACTTGATTATGGCTGACCAGGATAAAGATAAGCATCCTACGTCAGGATTTAAAAAGTGTCCAAAATGTGGAGAGAAGATGTCTGTGACAGATAGTCACGTTAATTGCGTGTATTGTCTTGGAGCCTTGCACTTACAAGAAAGCTGCTCCATTTGTCATTCTTTTTCATCCAGAGTTCTTCAGGAGCGAAAAAGAAAACTCATAAATGGAGGACTTCTGAAACCATCTTTTCAGGAAGCTTTGAGTGACCAGGGTACATCTAGTAAGTTTTCTAAGGCTTCTTCTTCTTCGGAAGTAAAGAATTCTAAGAAACCATTGACATTGGCTCCACAGCCCTCGAAGCTGAACGTCATATCTTTTTGGAGCCGGTCCCCAGTCCTGGAACCGGTGTCCGAAGTACTGAAGTCACCTGTTCTGCAGACAGTGCCTCCATCCACTCATTCATCTTGGTCCTTGATCAGCTTGTCCGATTTGGATGTGGATTGTGTGGTGCAGAAGTTGCTACAGGCACCAGCATTCACTACATTTTTGTCAGCACCGACCCAGGTGGTTTTTGGAGTCTAAAACTGTAATGTCATCAACTTCTTTTCCTCCTCCGAGCCATACTGGTCCTTCGGAGCTGGAGGAGTTGGACCTGATGATTGTTGAGCCTTCGGAGCCTACGCCTGTTCCAGTGCCATCGGTTCCATTTACTCGGACTTCCTCATTGCCTATCGAGGAGTTTAGGAGCCGACACTCTCCTGTCGTGTCTGGGAAGGATAGTCAGACCGACCTGTCGGTTCCGACTTTGCCTCTTGGGGTCTCGGCTCGGATGAGTTTGGCTCCTACTTGTGGTTCAGAGCCCACTGTGCCGGTGCCGAGGGGATCAGTGGTTTCTTTGGATCCAGCGGCCCCTTCTCATCTGAGCAGAGGTGCCTTCAGAGCCATGAGGAGAGTGATGTCTCCTAAGACATCTACAACTTCAGGTCCAACTACCTCCTCCCCAAAAGCACGTGTCCACTTCTACTTCACAGATCCTTTCTAAGCATAGAAACCCTGAGCCTCAGGAAGCCCCATTGGGTGGCCCCTGCTCTTCAGAGACCTCATCAGAAGTTCCCACTGATGAGGTTCCCAGGAAGAGAATCTGTAAGAAGAAGCACCTAGACTCCTCACAGGAGTCTCTCACATCTGATACCGACTTAGATGAATCAGAAGGGTCCCCACGGTCCCCCTCTGAGGATATCTCATTTGCTGAGATATTAGAAATCCTTAGGCAGAGGAGTGGCTGGAAGTCCACCAATCCTACTGAAGATGAGTCAGTTCTCCTGAAGGCTTTCAGGTCTCAACCCTCCACCTCTTGGGTGTCTCCACCCTTCGATGAGTTTATGGAGCTGGTCTCACAAAGGGTGTGGGAGTCTCCGGACACCATGGAGCCTGTCCCCAGGAGGCCTAATAAAGTTACTTCTGCCCCCCAGGAAAAGTCTTTCCTCACCAAGGGAGTGCCAGTTGATGCCATGGTGGTGGTGGCAGCCACCAAAAAGGAGTTGTCTGAAACTTCTTCCTCTGTCAATCCTCCTAACAGAGATTCTAGGATCATGGATAGATACGGGAAGTGCACATACAGTTCAGCAACTTATGCCATGCGTTCACTGAACTATCTCACTCATTTTATGAGACTACAGAGAGACCTCCTAAAAGAGCTTGGAGATACTCTTCAGGGTACAGTAGCTGCAGGGGCTTCAGACAAAGTCGCCTCCCAGCTTGCTACCCTCAGTTCCATAGTAAACCCGTCCATGCATCTCATTTCATATGCAGCTCATGGAATGAGTAGGGCAGTGGGTACAGGAATTGCTCTCAAGGAGACATTCTTGGATGCACTTGTGTTCCTTCGCAGAGCCCTTTAAGTCATCCTTTGTCAACACCCCTTTTGATGGCTCGTCCCTTTTCGGGCCCAAAGTTAAGTAAACTTTGACCAGGTGTGAGCAGGAAGGAAAGACTCTGTCTGCCATCGGAGTCCATTTTTCCAGCCCTACCAGACCCTACCCCAAGGGTCAAAAGGGAAGAAAGATGTGGTTCCGAAAAGCCCAAGGAGCCTATCTGGACACACGTGGTGAATCCCCCTCCAGGGGCAGAGGAGGGGGCAATAATGGAAGACGCCACCCTCGCGGCAGAGGAGGTCCGAAAAACCAGGACGACAGGGACCAGTTCTTTGGGAAGCCCTACCAGAACTTCTGAAAGGAGGCCCAACTGTCCTGCTCTGGAGGCAGTCGGGGGTTGCTTATCTTTGTATCCAGATGCCTGGCTCAAAATAAATGACAACTGGGTACAAAGTATATTTTCCAGAGGATATTTCATTCCTTTTGCCACTCCCCCTCCATTGACAACAAAAATCCTGGATGTTCCACCCAGTTACAGGGAACAAGCAACAGTAGAAGTGCAAACGTTGCTAAGAAAGAGTCAGCCAAACAGTCCCAGCAGGCTAGACAGGATCTGGAACTTACTCAAGATTCTTTTTAGTTCCAAAAAAGACAGGGGACTGGAGACCTATTTTCAGCAGGCTAAACAGATCTGTCAAGAAAGAGAAGTTCTGGATGGTCGCGCTTTACTTGATACTTCCCTTTTTAGGGAAAGACAATTGGATGTGCTCGATAGAGCTACAGGATGCCTACTACCATATAAAAATGGCCAGGCCATCCAGGGATCATCTGCGCCTTCAGCTGGGAGCCAATCATTACCAGTTTCAATCCCTGTCCTTTGGTCTCACTACAGCCCCCAGAGTGTTCACCAAATGTATGCCAGTGGTCACAGCTCACCTGAGGCATTTTGGATTCCAGGTGTTTCCATACGTAGACAATTGGCTGGTCACCGCCACCACCAGGCATCAGCTAATACAAGCCAGGGACACCACTCATACTCTCTGCAATCATCTGGGCATTACAATAAATTCAGAAAATCTGCCTTGTCACCATCGCAACATATTATTTTTATCGGAGCAGAATTGGACACCACCACCACTCTAAAACTTCCAGCAGAAAGAGTTTTACTACTTCGTGAGCAGGTCCACAACATCATATCAAAAGACAAGGCTCCAGCATCAGAAGTGCTAAAATTGTTAGGCATGATGGCAGCTGCAGTATTAGCGATACTGTTGGGTCGCATGCACATGCGGGTTCTACAATGGCTGTTATTCACTCAATGGTCTTACCAAGAGCTCCCAATGTCTCACCTCATAATTATCACAAACAGATGCAAAAAGGATCTTCAGTGGTGGTTGACCTTTCTTCATGTGACGATAGGTCGTCCTTTTATCCTACCCTCACCAGCGGCCACAGTGACCACGAACGCTTCCCTGATAGGGTGGGGGGGGCATTTTCAAGGAAGAACAGCCCAAGGCACATGGACCGAATAGGAGACACATCTGCATATCAATGTCCTGAAGATGTGAGCAGTACATTTGACATTGCAGTACTTCCAGGACTCTCTCCCTTTGGGGGACTATTGTGATTCAGATGGACAACATGTCAGTGGTCTGGTACTTGAACAAACAGGGTGGAACCGGGTCCTATCCCCTTTGTCGTGAGGCCCTAAGAGTATGGCAGTGGGCTACATCCACCCAGCACTTTCTGATAGCAACGCACATCCTGGGGAAATCCAACCTGATAGCAGACAAACTGAGCAGGGCAATTTTTTTGCCTCACGAGTGGTCCCTCAAAAAAGAGATAGCAGAAAGAATATTCGACAAGTGGGGCTAGCCTTGCTGCAACCTTTTTGCCAACCACATGAACACAAAATGCAGAAGCTACTTTGCCCTGATTCCCCCTCCGGGAGAAGCCCCAAGGGACGCACTCGTACATGATTGGCCTCCAGGTCTCCTCTATGCATTCCCACTAATTCCCTTGATACCCAAAATATTGCAGAAAGCAAAAGCCCTGGGAAGGACCATCATTCTAATAGCCCCTCATTGGCCTCATCAGATTTGGTTCCCCTTTCTTAGACTTAATCTGTTGGAAGAGCCTTGGATTGTGGACCCAGTTCCAGACCTTCTGACGCATTTGTCGGGGGCTCTTCATCCCTCTTTTCAGTCCCTGAAATTGACAGCTTGGATGCTCCAATTCCCAACATAGCCAGGTTTCATAACCTCTCAAACAAAACACAGCATATATTGATATCTTCTCTTAAGTCCTCTACTAGGAAGCTATACCGTAGCAAATGGAGAAAATTTTCTGTATGGGCTTCTGTCAAGCCCCCATTTCCTCCATATTAGAGTTTTTGACTGTGCTTTTCAGTAAAGGAGCTGCAACAACAACAGTTCGAGTACAACTTGCTGCCATCTCTAATTTTCACCTTGGCTTTGAAGGATTGAATATAATGTCACACAAACTATCCAAAGCCTTTCTGAAAGGGACCTTTCATCTCAGACCACCTGTAAATCCCCTTATACTCCATTGAACCTAAATTTTATGCTTTCATGCATTATTCTCCCACCTTTCGAACCAGCTTCCTCATGTGATTTGAAATATTTGTCATGGAAGATTATCTTTTTAGTAGCCATCACTTCTGACCGTAGATTTTCAGAGTTACAGGCCTTCTCCATAAAGCCTCCTATTTGATTTTCCATGCTGACAGTGTGTCCCTGCGAACAAATCCTTCATTTTTACCTAAAGTTTGTACCGAAGTTAACCTGAACCAGATCGTAGAGTTTCCAGTGTTCTTCCCCAAACCCACCAACAACTTAGAATATATGTTGCACAAACTTGATGTTCATAGACAACTCAGATTTTACCTGGCTAGAACAAAAGACTTCAGAAAATCGGAACAACTTTTTGTATCCTTTTCAGATTCTAGGAGAGGTATGCCAGTGGCAAAAACACTATCTAGATGGCTATCTGATTGTATTACCTTCACCTGTTCTGTATTACCTTCACTTATTCAGCTGCCAACTTACCCTTACAGCATAAAATTAAGCCTCATTCTACCAGGACAGTGTCCACATCTTCTGCTTTTTCTTCTAGGCTTCCTATAGACAACATTTGTGAAGCAGCCAATTAGTCAAAACCTCATACCTTTATCACTCATTACAAAGTTGACAAGGCTTCCAGGGACAGGGCCTCCTTTGGTTCTACTGTCCTAAAAAACATACTCCCATGAGCCACCTGAGAAAGATGGTGCTTGGGACACTACCCATCTGTAAGAATGAATGGCAAGATAGAACAACTTCACATAAAGAAGTTATGTACTCACCATAACGTTCCATGTGAGTTGTTCATCTCGCCTTCATTCTTACTTCCCACCTTCCTACCCCCTCCAGTGTTTTACAAGGACCGAGATACTAGTTTTATCCTGGTTGCTCAGTCTTTCTATAGGTTTTCTCCTAAAGAGTGATAGCATGGCAAATGTTATTATTATACGCAGCAAACAAGATCTGAGGTAACTCAATGTGCATCATGGGATAGGGACTTGGCCTCGAGCTGTCTGAAGACCTACAAGCTTTGTAGTAAGCCGACACGGAGCCAAAGATCGGTTCCAAACCCATCTGTAAGAATGAAGGCGAGATGAACAACTCACATGGAACGTTATGGTGAGTACATAACTTCTTTTTCTGTATGGTGGGTATTAGTCTGCTGAAGGATCTGCATCCAGAAACTCAATTGCTCCTTATTTCTTGAATATCCCAATCTCTCCTTATTTCTTGAGCTCATCTTGGCTTTATCATCAACCTTTCTCCACTTTGAATTATAACCTCCTGCTTATGTTATGCATATGAGTCATGAATATGAAACCCTAAAGTGTCCCCTCAAATCAGCTAATCCTAAGCCACCTTGTTGTATTGGGAAGATCAACTTATCCCACTTAACTCTTACCATCTCTCCCTCCCAGATAAATTCCTCACCTCTTTAGTTACTATCCAAAACTTTTCATCTTGTTGATAAATATATGCCTGACATATATATAAAAATAAAGGGACTGAAAAGATTTTCATTGCTTGTGTCTTACTATACATATCCATAAAACAAGAGCGTTCTGCTTCTCAGTTTTAGTATTATCATTTGTTTGTTTTATTCATGCATATTCTTAGCTGCCATAGCAGAAGACATTTTAATCCATACTCCTAAATACTTCATTTTATCATATCCTCATAAATATGGATATTGCTGAACCTTTGTTTTGTTTTCATTAATTTTATATCCTGAAAAAAACTGAAACTGTCTCAAAATGTTCCATAAAATTGAGATGCCATTTTCTGGTTTCATCAAATACAAAATTATGTTATCTGAAAATAAAGCCATTTTTTTATTACCATACCATTTTATCCTTGCAATTCTGAGTCCCATATTTTTTATTTTATTTTATTTATTGTTTTTGCCAATGGCTCTAAATGTAAAGCAAATAACAAGGGGAAAGAGGACATCCCTGCCTGGTTCTTCTGTTCAAATTCAACTTAAAGGAGAGGACCCCCCCCCCTTTTAATTCTTTCCTCAGATCCTCCATACACCCTCCTAATTAACATTATTATTGTATCAGGGAATGCAAATGCTTCCATTGCCCTACTCATAAAATCCTAGCTTATTTTTTTGTATGCTTTCACTTTATCAATATCCACCAACAATAGTAGTATTTTCTTACATTCTGCTTCCCTCTAGCTCATCATTGTTGTATTAAATGTTTGTCTCCCCGCCACAAAACTACATTGATCCATAAATATCAATTCTGGCAATGCATTTGCCATTCTTTTACCTACAATAGACAGAAACACTTTATAATCATGGTTTAAAATTGAAATGGGTCTGTATGAAGCAGGGTCTCATGGGTCTGTACCCTCTTTGGGTAATAGAGCCACCACAACTTTCTTTTAAGATGCTGGCATTTCCCCTCCTTTTAAAATAGCTTTCCCACTATTTATCACTTTCTTCCAGACGTCTACAGGAATACCTTGTGTTTCTGAAGAATTCCTTGCAGATTGATTATACATCAGAGTTTTTATCTCATCTTCTGCAATATTAACTATTAGCTGTTGAGCCTCATCTTCTGATCTTGGCATAATTAAGTCTTCCATAAATATTTACATTTGTGCTCCTTTTTGGTTTCCACGTTCATAAATTTGCTGAAATATCTCTAACACTTCCATAGAATTGCTGGTTATTTTTCTTGTTATAGGCTCCCTAAGTTTGGTGACAAGCCTTTCTATTTTATATCACCTAAGTCAATGTGCTGAAAGTTTTTTTGCTTTGGAGTTGTTGCTTAACAGCAATCTTTTTAAACTCATTCATACTGTCCAAATATTCCAGTAGTTTCTCTTCAGCTCTCTGCAGTTCCTCTTCTTGTTCCATGAGATTCCCCTTATTCTGCAGTACTTTAACATTTGTCCACCACTCTAAATAATTCCTATTACTTCTTAACCATACCTATTTATCTTTTATTTCTCCACTATTTTTTAAACTGCAGTTTCATTTTATCCCAGTCAGTAGCAATTCTACTTGAAGAAATTGCTATCTTCTCTAATAACCCCTGAATAATTTCCACCATCCATTCCTTAAATTCCTGTCTTTTTACCCAGTAAGTGGGAAAGCACCAGTGTCTCATTTTTATTTCATTACCCGATTCTCAGCTAGAGCCTCTTCTGTGTGGAGACATGCGTGAATGGGCATACCTTAGTTTAAGGTTGTGCGTCACGGCCGGCAACTCGGCACGTAAAAATCTACTGCCAATCATTAGCGGACCAAAGTTCTGCTGTGGTGACCCCTAACCAGGAAAAGCCAAAAGACACAACAACAACCTTGCATTTGTATCAGTTTATAATCTGAAACAGTTATTGGATATGTATCAGAGCTTTCAATTAAATGTACATATTACTGCGAAATATAATTTCTATCTAGTCTTGCCAGTTATTGTACCTTGGGGAATAGCATGTAAATTCTGTCCAAGTTCCTACTACTGAATTAATGTCTTCCATGCCAAACATTTTCATAAATTTCTTCAGAAATCAACTATCTTTCGTTATAGTTTTCTTTCTAGAAGCTCTGATAAATTCTCACTATTGCAAATCAAGTTCCAGTCCTCACCTACAGGTAATATTTGCTGCTTAAAGGTAGTTATTTCTCCCAATACTTTCTTAAGCTTCACAATAGCAGTTTTTGGTGGATTATAAATACATGCCTGCTTAATCCACTTCCCTTGGCAATATCCACTTACTACTACAGATCTACCACTGTTGTCTTTTTTCCACTTCTCTCACTAATGAAACCCCTCTATGAGGTAGAATTTTACTCCCCTTTTCCTTTGTGCCTGGTATTCTGCTGAGTATCCATCCTGAAATCCTTTCTTTGTCAAATTAACATGTTCCTTTCTTTCCAAATGTGTCTCCTGAAACATTGCTATTTGCACTCTGCATTTCTTAATATAATTCAGTACTCTGTCCTTTTGTCTATACCTGCAAGGCCATTTACATTCCAAGATACTATGGGTAGAGTAGCCATTATGATTAAAGCTATTGTTCTCACTTATTATACATGACAGTTTTTTTCAATGTTTATTTCCAACTTTTATTGTACATGCACATGCACATGCTAATGTTTGGCAGGCTGATCTTTTAAACAGTTGTTTCTTCACTCAGTTATATTTCTAACTTTCTTGCATGTCAGAACTTGTGTGTTCCTGTGTAAAGCTTTTCTGGGAGGTAACCCCCCCCCACAGTTATCCCATTAGAGGTTGTTTTCTTTAATGGATCTTTTATTTCAAGCTGGAAAACCTTAGATGTTATGTGATCCTATCTCGCCTACATTCTGACTGATGGGTTCGGAGCCGATCCCTCGGCTCCGACTCGGCACGCTTATGCCAAAGAGCGAAGTCTCTTATTGGCTGAGCTTACTATATCCCAGGATGCACCACTACCAGTCCCCCAGATCTCGTTTGCCGCTAACTAGCAAAGACGTGGTCTCGAGCTGGCTGAGCTAAGTAGTGTCTTTTCACTAACTTTTTCTGTCAGAAAATTGCTATTTCTTTAACAAAAAGCTGTTTTAACAGCTACTCTGTGCTTTTGTGTGTGTTTTGAAAATTTTTTGTGGAAAATTTGTGTGTGATTGGTGTTTGTTCTGGCTACAGGCCCCCTTGATCTGTAGGGCCTTCCCTGTCAGTCAATCCCTTTGAACCTTTAGGGGTTCTTGGATTCCTTTAGATATATTCACTGTTGTATGTCTTCAGTTGGCTTTAATTTAATTGCGGGCTGTCATTCTTAACGGCAAGTTAATCTTTGTAGTGTCAGTCTATTTCAAAAGAGTTTTGTCTGTGAGAGAGTTACTAAGTTCTACTTATAATGTCTCAGGCTCCTAGGCCTTCGGGCTTTAAGAAGTGCACTAAATGTAGTTTTAAAATGTCTATCACGGATGACCACTCTCTCTGTGTATATTGTTTGGGCGCCAAGCATTTGCAGGAGTCCTGCAGCGTGTGTCACGCTTTTTCCTCGAGGGTCCTCCAAGAGAGGAAAAATAAACTTATTTTGAAAGGCCTTATAAAACCCTCTTTTGAAGAAGCATTAGCGTCCTCTCCTTCTCCTGCTAAAAAGAAAAGGGCGTCGGCTCCGACCAGTCCGTCGGACCCGACCGCCAAAAGACATAGGCAGGCTTCTCCTTCGGCTCCAAGGACTTCGGAGCCGAGGGCGGAACGGTCTGCCTCGATGCCTCCAGTCTCGACTCCTCTGGCTTCGGAGCCGATGGCTGGGGCATCGAGAGCGGTCACCTTCATTGGCTCCACTGATCTCGGAGCCGATAAAGGTTGTCCGCTCAGACACTTCCTCCTCGGCGCCGAAGTCCTCCTCGGCACCGATGGAAACTGACTTGTGCATTCCTTCGGCGCCGATAGTTATCGAGTCGCCTCGGAGCCGGTCCCCTAGTCCCTTGGGGCCGTTGGAGAGGCCTACTCGAACCCGTTCGGTCTCCTCTAGGTCATCGAGGATGTCAGATTCGGACATAGACAGGGTGCTCCAAAGACTGTTCCAGTCCCCAGTCTTTCAAAAATTTGTTTCGGCTCCAACCCAATTGGCTTTGGAGCCGATAGCCCACTCCATTGCCATTCCTCCTCCGACCGCTTCGGCTCCGTCGGAGCAGGTGCTGATGGAGCCAGTGGAGATCCTAGTGTCGGTTTCGACCCTTACTCCAACCCCGGCCTTCGGGTCCGAGTTTAGCACACGGACTTCTTCGGCCGGACCCGGGGGTGACGTTTCGGGACCAATGCTGTCGGTTCCGAGCCTCCCTCTCGGTGCTTCGGCTGCGGGACTTCTGTCTGCTATCATGGCTCCGGGGACCGGACACTCCCAGGATTCTGGGGGTCCGGCTTTCAGAGCTATGAGGAGTGCCTTGGCCAAGTCTTCTTCGGCCATCTCTACGGCTTTACCGGCACCTTCCCTGGGCATGGAGACTGGGTCTTTGGCAGTTCCCCTGTCTCTAGGCAGTGGAGCCCCGGGGCCTGAGGTTACCCCCACTGGGGTTCCCTCCTCCTGAGGGTTCTTCGAGTTGTCTTCGGAGGAGCCCCAAGGAAGAGATCGTGCAAGAGGAAGCACGTGGACTCCCCGAGTCTCTTACATCGGACACTGATCTTGATGATGCGGAGGGGTCCCCAAAGTCGTCCTCGGATGATGTCTCATTTGCAGACATTCTAGAGATCCTTAAGCAACGAGGCGGCTGGATTTCCAAACCCCCCTCCACTGATGAGTCAGTGCTTCTCAAGGCCTTTGGGGCTCAGCCCTCCGCCTCCTGGGTGTCTCCGCCCTTCGACGAGCTCCTGGATTTGGTTTGTCGGAGGGCGTGGGAACATCCAGATACTGTGGAACCAGTGCCTTCTCGCCCTAACAAATTTTTGTCTGCCCCACCCGAGAAGGAGTTCTTGACGAAAGGCGTGGCCGTGGATGCCATGGTGGTGGCATCTGCTACACAGCAGGACGTGGCAGAGGCTTCAACGTCCGTCCATCCTCCTAATAAGGAGTCTAGGAGCATGGACCGCAGGAAGCGCACCCTGACTTCAGCGGCCTTTACTCTAAGGTCCCTGAATTATTTGGCACATTTCACCAGACTACAGAGGGATCTGGTCAAGGAGCTGTCAGACTCCCTCTCAGGTAACCTACCTGAGCAGCTAGCCCAGTCGGTTAGCTCTCAGTTGGCTATCCTTACCTCGATTTCTAACTCGTCCATGAGGCTCATTTCATATGCGGCCGAAGGGGCGGGGAGAGCGGCAGGCACAGGTGTGGCTCTACGGAGACAAGCCTGGCTCCGTTTGTGTCATTTCGCGGAGGCCTTCAAGTCTTCCTTCGCCGACGCTCCCTTTGATGGGTCCTCTTTGTTTGGACCCAAGGTAAAAGACACTCTTACCCGCTGTGAGCAAGAGGGAAAAACTTTATCTGCCGTAGGAGCACATTATTCCACTCCCTTTCAGCCTTATCCCAAGGCTAAAAGAGGAGGGAAGATGTGGTTCTGCAAATCACAGAAGTTCTTTCCTCAACAGCAGGAAGATTCCCCTTCCAGAGGCAGAGGACGGGGAAATTTTTCTGGGAGATGCCATCCCAGAGGTGGCAGAGGGCCCCGCAACACTGGAGACCGCGAGTCCTTTCGTGGCTCTTCAACCTCCCACACTTCATGAGGGATTGCCCGGCTGTGCTGCTCCGGAGCCAGTCGGGTGCTGTTTTGCCAAGCACCTAAAAGCCTGGGAGTCTATTACTCAGGACAGATGGGTGCTTCGGATTATTGCCGGAGGTTACACCATTCCCTTCACACACTCACCCCCACCGTCCAAAAAAATCCCGGACCCACCACCCAGTCAAAGGGAAATTGCAGCTGCAGAAGCTTCAAAGCTGCTAGAAAAAGGAGTCATCCAACCGGTCCCCACAGACCAGATCGGATCCGGAAATTACTCAAGGTTCTTTTTAGTGCCAAAAAAGACAGGGGACCTGAGACCCATTTTGGATCTCAGCAAACTAAACCAGTCCGTCATGAAGTCCAAATTCCGAATGGTCACTTTACAATCCATTCTCCCATTGTTGGAGAAGGATGTTTGGATGTGCTCCATAGATCTCAAGGACGCCTATTATCACATACCGATACATCAGGCGTCCAGGAGGTACCTGCGCTTCAGCCTGGGACACAGTCATTTCCAATTTTGTGCGCTGCCCTTTGGTCTCACCACAGCCCCCAGGGTGTTCACCAAGTGTTTGGCAGTAGTGACTGCTCACCTGAGGAGTCTCGGATTCCAAGTGTTTCCCTATCTGGACGACTGGCTCCTGACTGCCACCACCAGGCATCTACTACTAGACAACCTACAAGCCACCATCTCCCTGGGTGTTTCCCTGGGAATTACATTCAACTGGTCAAAGTCTGTCTTGCTGCCCTCTCAGCACATAAGATTCATAGGAGCAGAGATAGACTCAAAATTGATGCGCATCTTCCTTCCTACCGAAAGGATTCAAACATTACAAGGTCAAGTCCGAGCCCTGCTTCCAAGATCCAAAGCCCCAGCCAGGTTGGTCCTGCAACTTCTAGGTTCAATGTCTGCCACGGTTCTCCTAGTTCCGCTGGCAAGATTGCACATGAGGATTCTTCAGTGGCTGTTATCGACACAATGGTCTTTTCAGGATCTCCCCCTCAATCATCTCATACTGATTACAGAAACGTGCAAACGGGACCTCCGCTGGTGGCTTCAGCCATCCAATCTGAATCAGGGAAGACCTTTTGTTATACCCCCTCCGGTGGCCACCTTGACAACGGATGCCTCCCAGACGGGGTGGGGGGGGCATTGTCTGGGCAGGTTAGTTCAGGGTTCTTGGCTTCCAGACGAAACCTTTCTCCATATCAATGTATTGGAAATGAGGGCTGTACTTCTGTCCCTACAAGCCCTCCACAAGTTTCTCCCTCAAGGCATTATCGCTATCCACACAGACAACATGTCGGTGGTCTGGTATCTAAACAAACAAGGAGGGACCAGATCTTACCCCCTTTGCAGAGAGGCCATGAGGGTGTGGGAATGGGCAGTAGCTACCAACCGCTTCCTGGTAGCGACCCACATTCCAGGAAGATCCAATGTATTGGCAGACAGATTAAGCAGGACGATTCTCTCTCCTCACGAGTGGTCCCTGAACCAAACAGTAGCAGCTCAGGTTTTCAAAAGATGGGAGACCCCGTGCTGCGACCTTTTTGCAACACCACAAAACACAAAGTGCAAAAGGTTCTTTTCCTTGACTCCGCGTCAGGGGGAGGCAGCTACGGATGCTCTAGTCCAACCTTGGCCAACAGGACTACTTTATGCTTTTCCTCCGGTTCCACTCCTCCCCAAAGTCATCCAGAAAGCTTCCCAATTGGGGTCCACAATGATTCTAATTGCTCCGTACTGGCCTCGTCAGGTATGGTTCCCCTACCTAAAGAAATATGCTCTGGACGGTCCTTGGTTTTTGGATCTAACTCCGGACCTGCTGATTCATCAGTCGGGACGACAGCACCAGTCCCTTCAAACTTTGAAATTAACAGCTTGGCTCCTCCACTTCCGACCTTACTCAGAAATCACACCTTAGACCCGGAAGTTATTCACATTTTATCTTCAGCCCACAAACCCACCACTAAGAAATTGTATCTCAGTAAGTGGAAGAGGTTTGCTATCTGGGCTCAACTCAGAGGCTTAGACCCTGTCACTGCCCCGATACCAGAGGTCTTAAAATTTTTAACATCCTTGTTTAATCAAGGATCTTCAGTCTCTACTATTAAAGTCCAACTAGCAGCTATCTCCAAATTTCACGAATCCATAGACCCACCGTTGATGAGCAGCAGATTATGTAAAACTTTCATGAAAGGTGCTGTGCTTTTAAGACCCCCAGTTTTTCATCCTGCGCCTCCGTGGGATCTTGATTTGGTACTTCGTGCCTTAACATCGTTCCCTTTTGAACCGGCTGCTACATGTGAGTTGAAATATCTGTCTTGGAAAACTGCCTTCTTAGTTGCAATTACCTCTGCAAGAAGAGTTTCAGAACTTCAAGCCCTATCTATCAAACCACCGTACTTGATTTTTCACAAGGATAGAGTATCACTTAGGCCTAATCCATCTTTTGTTCCTAAAGTTTGTTCTAGTCTCTGTCTCCAACAATCTCTAGAGCTACCAGTTTTCTTTCCAAAATTTTCTAATGAAGCGGAATGCACTTTGCATAAATTGGATGTTCACAGGCAATTGCGCTTCTATCTAGACAGGACTCAACAAATTAGAGAAACAGACCAATTGTTTGTGTCCTTTTCAGATAATAAATTGGGTAAAACCATCACTAAAGCTACTATTTCCAAATGGATTAGAGATTGCATAACTCAGGCTTATTCCTCTTCAAATAAGCAACTTACAACATCTGTCAAAGCTCACTCTACCAGAGCTATGGCTACCTCTATTGCGTTTCATTCCAAGCTCGCTATTTCTGAAATTTGTGCTGCGGCTACTTGGTCCAACCCGCACACTTTCATTTCCCACTATAAATTGGATGTGGCATCTAAAGGGCGAGCATCATTTGGTTCCACGGTACTCAGGAGTGTTTTCCAGTGAGCCACCCAGGATTCAGGTGCTAGGACGCTGTCCCATCAGTCAGAATGTAGGCGAGATAGGATCACATAACATCTTTTAGTTATGTACTCACCATAACTTCAGATGTTTGGGATCCATCTCACATTCCTAATACCCACCCTCCTTCCCCTGCCTTGGAGATCAGAAGAGATTGAACGGTTTGAGTTCTACTGTTTTATCTTGTTTCATCTGGCGATGTTATATAAGCAGTGCGTGTGTGCATGTATGCGGACAAACTAGATCTGGGGGACTGGTAGTGGTGCATCCTGGGATATAGTAAGCTCAGCCAATAAGAGACTTCGCTCTTTGGCATAAGCGTGCCGAGTCGGAGCCGAGGGATCGGCTCCGAACCCATCAGTCAGAATGTAGGCGAGATGGATCCCAAACATCTGAAGTTATGGTGAGTACATAACTAAAAGTTTTCCCCATATATGCTCACTATATCAGGGGCACTAAAGCACTAACTCTGGTAGAATTTTTTTCTAGTGGTGATTATTTCTGGCAATAGTTCTGGATTGCAATCCCTTTATGTAAAACTTCCCTGCCTTACCTTTCAAAAGGAGGTAGTTTCTTTACATACTAAGCCATCTTTTGTCTGTAAGGTAACTACTGAAACCAATCTGAATATGTCATCTAAACTTGGTAGTCTGTCTTTTAATTTAAGCAATTACCTATTTCAGTGCATTGATATACACAAGCAAGTATTATATTAGTACAGCAGCGTCCATTCATAAGGATGGGCTTTTGTTTTTTCTTCTGGTTTTGAAAACAATAAATGTACTAGAGAGTGCCACTCTAGATAGCTTTGTTATTGTACTGCTTTCTGTTATGATAAACATGGGAAACTACATCTTACTCCAAAATGCTGTCTGAGCTGTTGCTGAGCTGCTTCCTATATTCCTGGGTTCAGTGTTTGATTCCTTCACTTCATTTTTGTCTACTGTGTGACTGAGGAAGTCACTTAACCAGGCACGCTTCCATGTTGCCATGAAAAGGGAACCTTGTGTCAAATGTGTTTACTAGCTAAGGTATTAATTAAAAAGCATATTCTTCCAGAGCTGTCTTTACATACCTCTCTTTAGATATGATACTTTGGACTCAACTACTCTAGACTACCTTCCCCAAGCACAAAAAGGTACATTCTACTTTGAGAATTAGGTAGGTCTTTATTTGTGGCCCGAGCAATCAGTGAGGTGTTTCCTTAGGTCAGCCATAATTAGAAGTGTAAACTGCAAACTGTGTCCTGTCAGTTCGTGCGGATGGAGGTCTACAGTACTGGATATGAAATATTGGGAACTTACTATAATATTATGTCTATGAACAGAACTTTGGTTGGAGGATCTGTCTTTGTTTTTGTCCTCCTTGTTTGTAATGTGTTATATTTGTTGTGTTTCTGCTGTCATTTATACAACTAACTGGAGAGGTAGGAGAGCATAGTGCGTTCTGGGAGGAAATGTGGTCAGCAGCTGGAGAAGTGTTGAGCATCGAGCAGTTCCAATGACTGCAGCATGCATTTTACAAGTTTTTTGCAGCTGGAGCACTTCTGATAGATATGATGTTATAGTAAGTATACATAGCTTCCATTTCTCTTATATTCTGTGCCATTTAGTAAGGGTGAGGTAATGGTGAATGATTCTGCCTCTCATGGTAGAGCAGATTCCTTTACTCATTTCTCCTTCCCTCTAATTCTGTAATTTGGCACAAACATTTAGCGAAGAAGACTAATTCCCCTTCCTTGTTTTGTTGTCTTGCCTGGTGGCTAAAAGTAATGCTAGTCTTAAAGACACCTGGCAGTATAGGAAGTTATCTCAGTATGTGCTAAGGAAGGTCCTCTCTCTTATGGTGGCAGCTGGCTCTGCCTTAGGGCTTGGCTTCTCATTTAGATCACTTGCTCCTGCAAGATCTTCCTGAAATAGTTCTGAAGACAATCAAAGCTACAGAAAAGCCTTCAAGTTGTCATACATATATTAAGTGGAAAAGATTTCTCTAGAGGGAGGAGATTACAAAAGCCTTTGTTAATGACACAGGTATAACAAATGCCCAAATTAATGAATTGCTAGTAAATTCATCATGGAAAGTGAAAGTGGATTATATACAAGTAGGAAACTCTACTGTTTCTAATATTGCTTATTTTCCTATGGCTGTTGACTAAGGTGTTTTAGACACACACACACACACACACACACACACACACACACACACACACACACACACACACAGATACATACATGTACAACTGCCCACCTTATTATTTATTGGAGTGTGAAGAACAAAACTCTTGAGATGGAGATGCAGGGAAGTGTACTGCCCCACCTGTAAAAAAATGTATTTCATATTATTTGCATGAGAAGTTAGTTTTTAGGTGATACTATGTCATTTTATATGCTAGAGCAGACTGATGCCATTTGGGGAGTATTGGAGGCATTGTCTGACCATTAATGAAGTGGTTTTGTTGTTGTTCTCAATTAAGTGGTTGTCAGATTGTGGTCTCTTTTTAACCATTGAATAGAAAAATCGCTAAATGGCATTACATCGAAAATGTTGTTCAGCAAAACTACTCATGTGGGGGCTGTGCCCCCCCCCCTGCTAATTATATATACCAACTCCGAGATCGCATCACAGTGGGGAAAGGGTGAATTTCCTGCTTCCAACCATAATGCAATCTTACTTGAATGGCTCGTTGAACAGCATGTTCGATGAGACAAGCCCTTTAATGCTTTTTCCATTCGATGGGTAAACATAGACCAGTCAGATTGTGCACATTTATTTTTTGAAATTTACATTTTTTTCCATTACTATTTTTTTATTATTTTTTTTGCTGATAGTGACTTCATTTAATTGATATGCCACTGAGATTAACTTATTTCTGACAAACTGCATGAATTTAGTCTCACTTTTTTGTGGGCTAGGAGTACTGCCATCTGTGCCTGTCATGACCTGGTGAAGGGCAGAACTATAGCCCAGCAGTGACTGTTTAAGCAACTTCTGAAAGGTGTTTTGCATCTTCTGACGCTTGTGCAGAACTGCAGAACTCTTCTTAGGATCTGAAGTTCACAATAGATTTGCCAGTGTTCTTTTTAAAACAGATGGGCTGGTATCTCTGAAGTTTTTTTTGGAAGTTACTTTTCTCAGTGACTATCACTTCTAGTTGCAAAATATCAGAATTTCTCTCTTATTTGTAAAGTATTGTGTGGTCTTTTACAAAATGTATTCATTCCTTCATTGCTTTTTTAAACTGAGGTAGAACACTAATCAGCACTGATAAACTTCAGTTTCAGCTCTGGAATATAAAAATAATATGCAAGTAGACAGAGAAAATGATTGCACAAGTATGAAATACAGATATTGTACAGAAATGGTAAATACACAGAAAGCACTAAAATGGTTTAGTGTACAGTAATCAGTAGTTGCAATGTACACTTATATACACATTCACAATACATAATGGGAAGAGGAGATGAGAGTGGAAAGGGGTGAAGGAGGAGGAGGAGAGAATAAGTAAATGAAACAATGGAAAGCAGGAATTATACAGAAGTGGTAAAAAGAAGAACAATCCTACTCGTGTCTGATAAAGATGGGAAAATTATTGTTAGGGCTGTGAAAAAAGTGCGTTCTGACAAATTGTGAAAGTATGAGGGATGTTTTATCTGCTGTTTCTTCTTGTGAGGAAAAATCTGCTTTAAATAACATAGTTTATTCTGTTGCAAAGGTCACTACTCATTGTTTGCAGTATGTGTATGACTATTAATAGTTCTTCCAGGGCTATGGCCACTGGAACTGTGTAGGGGAGATTTGCATGGCTGTATTCTCAGAACCTCCCAGATGATATTAAAAATGAGATTTTAAATTCTTCGTTGGATAGAGATTTGGTGTTTGGCCTCTCTACTGCTGAGGTGATCAGAAAGTGTAATGAAAGGGGCAATCTGATCCAGGGACTCTACTCTCTAAGATTTTTTCAGCCCTCCTTTTAGAAATTATCCAAAGGGGTTTCATCTCCTCATCCAGTTTTGGCAAAAAAACAGAACAAACAGTTTCAGCATTTAGGAAGAAATGGTAAGGGGGTTCAAAAAACAAGTTTTGAACCTCCCAAAACCAAGGATAGTTCAACAAGTCTGAATGACTATTCAAGAGACCTTGTAAACCCCCCCCCCGGCCCATTTTCACTTCTAGAAAGGATGAGTCTCCGTTTTTCTCCTTGGCAACAGATTATTTTAGTCAAAATGGTTCTGAAAATCATTTGATAAGGATACAGATGGCAATAGGAGGAAACTCATTTCCAGGTGGTCATTCCTCATCCTCAAGATCAGACTATTTTTGTTTCTACCTATTCTTCATCACATGCTGTCCCAAATAGTGGTTGAACTAGATCCTCCTTCCCAGGTGGGGGAGGGTTTTTATTCAAGGATGAAAGAAAATGCTTGGAGACCAGTTCTGGAGCTTTCTTTCCTAAACATGTTTGTGATAGCACCGAAATTACAGACAGTACCACAGTCATGTAGTAAATCAACAAGCAAGGGGGAATCAAGTCATACCCCTTTAACAAACTAGCCGTGTTAGCATAGGATGTAGCTTCATAGCACAATCTGACTCTACAGGTATCCTGCACTCCATCAGAACAAAATTGTCTGGCAGACAAGCTGAGCAGAACAAGAGCAGACCTTCAAGAATGGGAACTAGATAAGGGGATCTTCCAAAATGTCATCAATCTATGGAGAGTTCCTCAGGTAGAGCTGTCTGCCTCCGCTCTGAACAATCAGCTGGCAAGATTCTGTTCCAGGACTCCATGCAAGAAGGCCTGGAAGACAGATGCCATTTCTTTTCCTAACAGGAATGTTCATGCATTGTTTTCCACCTTTTTCATTAATATCCAGGGTACTTCTGAAGATTAAACTCAGAAAAACAATAGTGCGATACCGACAAACTCAATTCCAACTTAAAAGCCACGGCTCAAAAAAGCAGGACTTTTTCAAAAAATACACTTTTATTACTTAAAATAATAAATTAGAAAAACGCTTTCATGTATACAATATAGACATCCTCAGATAGTCTTATACCAGAAAACAAGCCATTTAAAAACCCTTTCAAATTCATTCATTGGCTACTAATGACACACACCCAATAATCCTTAAAATGTTAAAGCTTCAGCAACATCCTTTTACAAACCAAAATACTCATAACAAATAAGGATCATATAAAAATATTTCTTAAAAAAATATTTTTAAAAACAATGAACACCATTAATTCATATATACATTCCATATTAAAGCACATAATGACCAGAGTATTAAAATGCAACCTTATCCTTCAAAAACCTATCCACTGGATCCCATATGTATTCGCTCTTTCTATCTCTGTAATGCCTTTAACTTCAGTAGGCAAGAGCTAGAACTTTGCTCATTTAGACCTGGCCAATATCCAGCATTTCAGTGAATTTGCTGAATAAATTCTTTCTTTTCCAATTGGAGTCCCAACATTCCTCCCCTAATATTCGGTACTACTTTGTCAATAACCATGCGACTAAATGAATGTCCAGGAAACCCCCTTATATGTTTTCCTAAAGCATTACTTAAATTCATTCTACTTGTACTGTATTTATATTTGTAGACCCTTTTTTAAATCTACGATCAGTCTTGCCTATGTAATAACACAAACATTCTTTGCACCTAGCCAAATAAACTACCTCTTTGGACTC
The DNA here is from genome assembly GCF_019279795.1 of Protopterus annectens. NCBI lineage: Eukaryota > Metazoa > Chordata > Ceratodontiformes > Protopteridae > Protopterus > Protopterus annectens. The sequence continues at coordinate 1,746,689,470 of NC_056744.1, read as the reverse complement.
TAAATTATATTTCCCCTTTAACACATATTTGGTCCCGGCAATACAAAAATAATTACCTACTTCCATATATTTACAATAGTGGCAGTGTCCAGATTTACTCATTCCACCCTTTTCCTTTTTTACTTTTGTTGGACCCTTTTGCAAAATATCCTTAATATTAGGTGCCCTCCAAAATACTACACAGGGGTATTCCCCTATATTATTCATAATATCTCTATCTTCCCCCATAATGGGCCAGCTCTTATTTAAAATCCATTTTATTCTGGACTGCTGGTTATTAAAGATACTCACAAAAGGGGTTTGACCCCTACCCATAAATCCTACCGATCTTTCCTCTAATCGTGGCATTAACTGTTCTAAGTTAATATTGTTAGGCTCATTATTCAGAACTGGTGCAAAATGGCCATCCCTCTTTTTGATTTTAACCTCATTAATTAATGAGTCCAGTAATATCAAGGGATATCCCCCTTATGCTCATAAGGTAAAATGATCATGTTACTAGAATACAACTAATTATAGATGTTCTGTAGTCCTATCTCACTTTCATTCATACATATGGGTTTGGAGCCGATCCTCGGCTCCATTTCAGCCTATTACAAAGCTCAAAGTCTTCAAGTTGGCTCGTGGCTAGGTAGGTATCCCATAGTGCACCAGTCCAGTCCCCAAATCTTATTTGCCGCATCTACGAGTTCAGATGTGCTTCTTGCTTGGCTGTGGCTAAGTTTAAAACTTTTCTATTGTTATTACATTACTGTTTACCTATAACGATTTATCTTATTCCAGATAGCGTTTAGTAGTGTTGGAACTAGTTTTCAGACCTGTTAGAGTGTTTTTGACTTTAAATTAGTTAGTTGTTGTGAACTGGTTGGCCGTTGGCCCTTGTTGTTCTTGGTTTGGTATCCTTTGTGTTGCGTGTTTGTGCTTATTTTTGCCTTATATTATGTGCAGTGTCTCTTATTTATCAGAGAGTTAGAATTTTAGATATTTAGATATTTAGCTGTGTGCAGTGTCATTTGATAGTTTTTGACTCTTTTTCTACGACTTAGCCTCCTGAGCCGTAGATTTAAAATTGAGAAAGTTAGACATTTAGATATTTCGAAATTTAACTTGTGTGCAGTGTCATTTGATAGTTTCTGACCCTCTTCCACGACTTAACCTTTCTTCCTAGGTCCGTTTAAGTTAGAGGACCTAGTTCTCTCCCAGTTTTCTCTTTCCCAGGGCTAGGCCTGTTTGAGTTAGAGGACCTAGTCCTCACATGTGTGTGCGAGTGTGGTAAGGGCTAGGCCCATTTAAGTTAGAGGACCTAGTCCACTTTGTGCTTGTGTGTTCCTGCTTTGATAGTTATTATGTCTAAAGAGTCTAAAGACAACAATCCTCCGGGTTTCAAAAAATGTGTAGAGTGCTCCCAGAAGATGTCAATTACAGATGGCCATAGGAATTGTGTTTATTGTCTTGGAGCCATTCATTTGCAGTAAACCTGTTTGTTCTGCCATTCCTTCAGCTCCAGAGTTCTTCAGGAGCGGAAGAACAAGTTAATTTTAAAATGTCTCCTTGAGCTATCCTTTGAGGAAGCCAGTTCTTCTTCCTCCTCAAAATAACTTTCCTCAAAGAAAGAGAAGGTTAAGATGGCAAAGAGGCATTCTCCGGCGCCATCCGGTGTATGGGAACCGCCTCAAAAACTATCTAAACCTGATAAGACTTTTACATCCTCGGCTACACTGCCCTCGAAGCCGATCGAGGTTGTTGATATTGGCACTTCAATTTTGGCCCCAAGCATCTCGGAGCTGACTGCTGAGAGACTACAATGGAGCTGGTCCAGGGATCCCTTGCCAGTCATCCCAACTTTAAGATCTCCAATTCTGCAGAGGTCCAGATCGCCTACACTGTCATCCAGATCCTCTAGGAGCCTATCAGAGGAAGATGTGGAGAGAGTAGTGTTTAGACTCCTGAAGTCGTCTGCCTGGCCAAAAATGTTGTTGGCTCCGACCCAGTTGGTTCCGGAGCCACCTGAGTCCAACCCCCCCCTGTTATGGTTCCTCCTCCAAGCCATGCTGGGCTTTCAGAGCTGGAGTGTTCGGTACCACTTGTGGAACCCTCGGTTCCAGCTCCCCTCGAGGCTATCTCTGAGCTGAGTTCTGCTCCAACACATTCGGTGCCGTCCGTGATGTCTAGGAACCAAAATTCACTGGTTGGCCCCGACAGGGACATTTGGACCCGAACCTCCTCGGTTCCAAGTCTCCCTCTCGGTGTATCGGCCAGGGTGAGCTCGGACCCTACATCCATCTCGGAACCAATGGCTCTGGAGATGATGACTTCCTCCGTCTCCTCGAAGCCAAGGAGGTCTTCAGAGCTGGAGAGATTTGCCTTCGAGATGATGAGGAGTGTGCTGTCTCGCTCATCAGCTCCACTCAAGGGTACCGACACTCTTCCCCCTCGGGCACCGACCTCTGTCTCAGCAACTACTCCCTCTCTTGACAGCAGAGACCCACAGCCTCAAGGAGCCCCCAGTTGGTGGCCGCCAATCTTCCGAGACCTCCCCAGAATATCCTTCTGAGGAGCCCCCTCAGAAGAGGACATTTAAGAGGAAGCATGTAGAAGGATGCATGTAGACTCCCAGGATGAGTCCATTACCTCCAACACTGACCTCGGGGAGTCAGAAGGGTCCCTCAAGTCATCCTCTGATGATGTCTCCTTTGTAGACATCTTAGAGATCCTTATGTAGAGGGGTGGCTAGACCACTGTTACCCCTTCTGATGAGGAGTCAGTGTACCTGAAGGCTTTCGGGTCAAAACCTTCAGCCTCTTGGGTGTCTCCATCTTTTGATGAACTTTTAGACCTTGTTAGTTGGAAGCTGTGGGAGACTTCTGATGCCATGGAGCCAGTTCCAAGGAGACCAAATACATTTCTATCTGCTCTCAAAGAGAAAGAATTCTTGTCCAAGGGCGTGCCTGTAGATGCCATGGTGGTGGCTGTGGCTACTAAGAAGGAGCTAGTGGGGACTTCTTCATCTGTCCATCCGCCGAATAAGGAATCTTGAATGATGGACAGATATGGGAAGCGTATCTTTTCTTCAGCGGCATTCACACTCAGATCGCTGAACTATCTAACACATTTTATGAGGCTTCAGAGAGATCTCCTTAAGGAGTTGGGAGATTCTCTACAAGGCACATCTACTAAAGGAGTCCGTAAGAAGGTGTCTGCACAGTTGTCCACCTTAAATTCCATCGTGAACTCTTCCATGAGGCTGATTTCTTATGCAGCCGCCAGAGCGAGCAGGGCAGCGGGTTCAGGACACTCCTGGATGTGCTTGTGTAATTTTGCGGAGCCGTTCAGCTCTGCCTTTACCAATGCCCCCTTTGACGTTTTTTTCGTTGTTTGGACCGAAGGTAAAAGACACACTCACCAGGTGAGAGCAAGCAGCCGTGGAAGTATATTTTACCTTCCCCTCTAGACCATATCTTAAGGGTCAGAGAGGTGGTAAAATATGGTTCAAGAAGTCCCAGAATTTTTTTCCAGATACACTGGGTGACTACTCCTTCAGAGCCAGAGGAGGAGGAGCAGATGGTAGACGTCGCCCTAGGGGTAGGGGCGGCCCGCAAAACCAGGGAGGCCGTGATTCATTTTGAGGCCGTCCCTATCAGCGCTCCTGATGTGGGGCCCGGCTGTGCTTCTCTGGAGCCGGTCGGGGGTTGCATTTCTTTGTATCCAGAAGTTTGGCTAAACATCACCCAAGACAAATGGGTACAAAGAATTATCACAACTCAAAATAAGAGATGACAGTGAAAGCACAAACTGTTAACCACCAAATTCCACTGTAGAAGTCCAATAAAGGGTACGAATTAGAGGAATAAAGGTTTATTGTACAAATCCTGCCCGAACATACACAATACAGTAACGCTGTGACTATCTCCAATAAGTTTTCGTTCACACTTTATCATATGCAAAAAGCAGGGAAATAGCAAAGAACTCATTTTATATTACATTTAAACTGTTGGTTTAAAATAAGAACCAATCAGATCTACTTGTAAATTAATCAATTCCAACCATGAATATGCATGTCTAAATCTCATGAATATGTAAATTTTAAAACCATGAACTCTTAATACTTTTTATAAAACCATAAAACAATTTGTTTTATACTACAAATTAAAAAAAAAAGAATTAGTGACAAGATACATAAACCTAACATACACATAATTTAATATATACCCTAATAATACCATAATAAATAATTAATATTGTATTACAATCAATTTATAAAATATGGTACATAAATGCCCTCTAGTGGATTATAGAGTTCATTACAACTTAGCTGATCTTGTTTTTAAAACTGGAAGAATGGACAACATATCATTTAAATCTGGAAATTTCGTGGCTTCTAAAACAATTTGCCAATAAAGCTCACGATACTCCAGTTTTGTTTCCCACATACCCCCTCTAATTTCCTTAGGAACCACTTCTAAAACAAAAAACATAAAAGAAGCTTGGAGACAATTGGATTTATGTCGAAATAAAGCATTGTTGGAATTGGATTTGCTTATTTCATACATATGTTCATAAATACGTGTTCTTAGTTTCCTTTCTGTCTTGCCTATATAAAATGAATTCACACCCTTTATTGGACTTCTACAGTGGAATTTGGTGGTACAAAGAATTATCACCAGAGGTTACTCCATACCCTTTTCTCTTCCACCTCACGTTCCCAAGAAGATCTCGGATGTTCAGTCCAATCACAGGGATCAAACAACTGTAAAAGTGAAAAAGTTGCTCACAAACAGATTCATCCAAACCATCCCCGCAGACCACGTAGGATTCGGTACTTACTCCAGATTCCTTTTAGTGCCAAAACATACAGGGGACAGGAGGCCCATCTTGGACCTCAGCAAACTAAACGAATATGTAAAGAAGGACAAGTTCCAGATGGTGACACTGCAGTCTATACTCCTTCTGTTAGGGAAAGACAGCTGGATGTGCTCAGTAGACCTCCAAGATGCGTACTACCATATAAAAATGGACAGAGTGTCAATGAGCCACCTACACTTCCGGCTGGGGCCAGTCACTACCAATTTTGTGCTCTGCCCTTTGGTCTCACCACAGCCCCCAGGATGTTCACCAAATCTATGGCAGTAATGACAGCTCACCTGAGATGTCTAGGATTCCAAGTGTTTCCGTACCTGGACGACTGGCTTCTGACCGCATCCACCAGGCATCTACTCCTTCAAACCAGAGATTCCATTATCCAACTTTGTTCTCAGTTGGGGATTACTATAAATTGGGAAAAGTCTGTCATATTACCCTCTCAATTTGTGACTTTTATAGGTGCAGAAATAGACACAGTCACCATGTTAGCTCATCTTCCTGCAGAAAGAGCACAGAATCTCACACAAGTTCTCCGTCTACTTCCTCTGCAAAAAGTCAAGGCAAAGATAGTGCTGAAACTCTTAGGGACCATGGCCTCCACCATTATGCTAGCCCCTCTCGCCAGATTACATATACAAATTTTTCAATGGCTTCTATTGTCCCAGTGGTCCTTTCAACAACTGCCTCTGTCTCACCACATCATCATAACAGAGTCTTGCAAAAAGGATCTCCGTTGGTGGATCCAATCTGACCAACTAATGACAAGCACTCCATTCCTTCCTCGCCAGCCCATTGCTACTGTGACCATGGATGCCTCACAGATAGGGGGGGGGGCATTATCTAGGCAGGACTGTCCAAGGCACATGGCAAGATCACAAGGCTGACCTGCATATCAGTGTCCTGGAGATGAGGGTGGTGCTTCTGTGGTATGGTATCTCAACAAACAAGGTGGAACCAGATCTTACCCCCTTTGTCGGGAGGCGATTCGTGTTTGGAAATGGGTGATATCTTCCCAGCGCTTTCTAGTGGCAATGCACATTCCAGGGATAACCAGTGTGATAGCTGACAAACTCAGCCAGGCAATCTTGATGCCTCACGAGTAGTCTCTGGATCAGGGAATAGCGGAACAGATTTTCTGCAAATGGGGTCGGCCTTGCTAGGATCTTTTCGCCAGTCCAATCAACTCCAAATGCAGCAGCTACTTTTCCCTTACCCCCCCCCCCCGGGGGAGCCACCCAGAGACACACTTGTTCACGATTGGCCCCTGGGTCTCCTTTATGCTTTCTCTCATTTTCCTCTCATATCCAAGGTAATTCAGAAAGCAAAGCTGTTGGGAAGCAAAATGATTCTCGTCACTCCTTACTGGCCTCTTCATATTTCGTTCCCCTTTCTTGGGCCTCATCTACTAGATGATCCATGGACTCTGGACCCAGTGCCAGACCTCTTGACACACATGTCAGGCTCTCTTTACCCCAGCCTCCACACCCTCAACTTGACAGTGTGGCTGCTCCAATTCCAGCCCTAGTCAGGCTTCATGATTTTTCACCTGCTGTGACCCACATCCTCACATCTTCACATAAACCTTCCAATAGAAAGTTATACACTAGCAAATGGAGAAGGTTTTCTATCTGGGCTGAAGAAAAGAATGTAGACCCTTACACTGCATCCATCCCAGTGGTTTTATAATTTTTGTCTGAACTTTTCCATCAGGGATCTGCTGCTGCCACAATTAGAGTCCAGTTGGCAGCGATATCTAATTTTCATTTGGGTCAACATGAGTCTAACCTAATGTCACACAGATTGTGTAAAACCTTCCTTAAAGGTGCTACTTTGCTGAGACCTCCTTTTCAGGAACCGGTAGCTTCCTGGGATCTAATCTTTGTCTGTCCAAATTAACTTCTCCGCCCTTTGAACCTGCTCATTTGTGTCCACTGAAATTTCTGTCTTGGAAGACTTTGTTTCTGGTGGCCATCACATCTGCTAGATGAGTATCAGATTTACAAGCACGGTCTATCAAGCTCTCTTATTTGATTTTCCACAAAGACAGAGTTTCCCTTCGTACAAATCCATCTTTTATCCCTAAAGTTTGCTCTCACAATAACTTGAACCAAACTATAGAGTTGCCGGTATATTTCCCTCACAATTCTAACGCATCAGAATACAAATTTCATCAGTGGGATGTTCACAGACAGTTACGGTTCTATCTTCACAGGACTAAGGAACTTAGAAAGTCAGATCAATTGTTCGTATCATTCGCTGATTCTAGACTAGGCCTCCCAGTATCCAAAGTGAGCCTATCAAATTGGATTTTGAGCTGCATTTCCTTCATTTATTCTAATGGAAAAACTCTACCGTTCAAGATTAAGGCTTATTCTACAAGATCCCAGTCTACATCTGCTGCCTTCCAAGCCAGAGTTCCAATTGACAATATCTGTGCAGCAGCAACCTGGGCTCATACCTTTATTACTCATTACAAATTGGACCTGACCGCAAGGGGTAGAGCCTCCTTTGGTTCCACGGTACTCAGGAGTATTTTTCCGTGAGCCACCCAAGAATAAGGTGCTAGCGACGCTGTCCCATATGTAAGAATGAAGGCGAGATATGACTACAGAACATAAAGAAGTTATGTACTCACCATAACGTTCCATGTTTGTAGTCCATCTTGCCCTTCATTCTTACGAACCCACCCACCTACCCCCATCCTGGAAGGATCTGGAGACAGGATAGTCTTACCTTGATAGGGTGGAGACCTTTCATTATTGTTGTTCTTTCTGGATAGCCTTAGATCTGTCTTTCTATAGTTTAGCAGCAAACAAGATCTGGGGATTGTACTGGTGCACTATGGGATACTGTCAGAAAAATATGTATTAATGTGTGTATTAGTAATATGCTTAGTGCATTTAGAGCTTGAAAAGGGTTAACACATTTATTCTATTTCATACTGCATAAATCTGTACAAACTGCATATGCTTTCTGACCTTGTATTGTTAGCTAAAATCTTGCTTGTGCCTTGGAAATTTACTGAGAAGCAGATGATTTCTGCTTGCATTAGGAAAATAATGAATAGAACAATACTACTTGTATAAACCTAGACAAGGAGTTCCGCTTATTCTATGAGAAAATACACAGCTGTGGAAGTTACAGATAATTAGGCCAAAGCTTGCTTGAAAATATGAACTGCAATCAGCATTTGCTTGTATCTGAGTTAAAAGAGTACCTTAAAATGTAATACTGTACAATAGAAGCCTGTAAACGAATTAGTGCCCACCAAGGCCAGGTTGTTTTTCTCAAACGTTTCTCACAAATCTAGTCATGTCAGCAGAAAATCTGAGTAACATCTGCTGTAGAACAATACTGAAAGTTGTGTTTGATTACGTCAGCCATAGAAGGCCATGTCTTGTAAAACAGTATAAGAATAGCATACTTCCTGATCCTGTTAGTAGTTAGACAAATCCTTGTATTTGCATGTTTTTGTCTCCTTGCAGCAAGTAATTAAATATGCCTTAACTAAACCTTACGTGTATTGGTCTTTGAAGTTTTTTCCTTTGACAGATACCTACCTAGTTATTACTTTTATGTGCTTTCATTAAAAAAGTTTAGTTTTTACCTATTGAAGTGTTGTGGTTTATGACACTGCATTCACAAAGCTCAGTATTGTTGAGTTAATAGTGTTTGTTCTAAATATTTTTCAGACTTTTTGTGGTTTCTCTCTTGATATCACCCGGGTCAATATGCTTAGGAATCTGTCCCATAGTTGAATCAGATGAAAACAGACAATATTGGATAAGAAAGATATGCACTTAATATAGTGGTAGACCCTTGTTGTCCGATTTTCATCTAGTTCAACTTCCCTCCCATTTGCCCCCTTCCAAATCATCACAAGTAGGATTCTGATTACTGAGTCATCTGGCATACCCTCTCTCTGAACAGTCCATACCCAATGTTTCTCATAACCCTACCATTTCCTTTATTCTGGAGTTAGTTTTGGACAGGGTTTATATGATTGATATACACATGTATTAATCTAGATACAGACGGGAGCAAACATGATCTGAGGTGCAGCAGTGGAGTTCAGGGACTTATGGGTAGGGGTGGAGTCAGAGCCCTGGAACCGAAGAGCTTCAGAATTGGTGTCAAAGTTGGATCTGGTCAGATCTGACAAACCATAATCGAACCATATGAAAATCAGGCAACATGGGTCTTTCATTATGGTAAGTACATAACTTTTGAAGTTATGTTGTCCTATCTCACCTTCATTCTTGAAGGTTGGATTCGGAACCGAGCACTGGTTCCGACTTGGCCACATACTAAAGCTTGAGAGCTTACACTGGCTCAAGGCTACACCATATCCCAAGATGCCTAGTGACAGTTGCCAAGATCTCATTTACTGCTTGCTGCTTCAGGATTGCTTTTTTGCTGGCTCAGGCTAAGTTTTCCCTTATTTTGGTTTTTGGTGATTTCTAGTGCTTACATCTGTAATAATTTAACTTTGTTAAATAGCTTACTCTTTTGGGTGTCTTTTAAGCGTGGTTGTAGGTTATTTTGCTGTGTTTTTGCTGCTTCTGTGTGGACTGTCATTCTTTCAGGCCTTTCTCCTATCCTGGCTAAATTTAGCTTCTTCTTAAACTAATCCATTTAAGTTAGAGGATTCGTTTTTGCCCCCCCCCCCTTCTTTCTTAGCCCATTTTTAGTTAGAGGCCTCTCTTTCCCCTGTTTTTTCTTAAACCCCTAAGGTTTCACCGTTTAAGTTAGAGGTGTCTCTTCGGGTTAGAGGAGTCCGTTGGTTAACTTAGAGACCTCTCCTCTAACCCTCTCGCTCTTCTTTTTCTAAAAAAAAAAAATCTTTGATCTTTCTCTTTTCTGGTGTTGGTTTAGTATATTGAGTTAGACTATACTTTATAGTGTGTCCTTTTTGTACTGGTTGTGACTAATTGCTAGTTGTGATTAATTACCAGGATGTCTAAAACTCCTACCAAAGAGACTAGACAGTCTGGTTTCAAAAAGTGTGACTCTTGCACACAGAAAATATCTATCACAGATGGACACACTAGCTGTGTTTATTGTTTGGGGACCATTCAGCTGCAGGATTCCTGCTCTATTTACCACACCTTTAGTTCAAGGGTCCTGCATGAGTGGAAAAACAAGTTAATAGTCAGGGACTTACTAAAGGAGTCTTTCAAAACGGCTATTGAAGGGAATCAGGCCTCCAAATCTTATGGCAAGTCCTCAAAAGCATCAGCTTCTTTGGCTCTAGTTTCTGAGCTGACGAAGAGACAAGAAAAACAGGTTACTTTGGATCCGAAGTCTGTCAGTTCCAAGAAAGTTAAGTATCCATCGGTTCCTCTTGAGTTAGCAGAGCCGTCTCTGAGCCACAAAAGGAGCTGGTTACCATCCTTGGAGGTGGTCCGTTTGGTGCTGCAGTCTCCTCTGCTGCAGTCGGTGGTGGGTAGCCACAGATCATCCACCCATTCCTCTCAATCATCCAGGAGCCTATTGGACAATGGTGTGGAGCAGGTGGTTAGGAGGTTACTTCGGACACCGGCCTTAGGAAAAATTTTATTGAGCCCAGCCCAGAAGGACATCGAGCCAACCACCAAATCTACTTTACCTGCCATTACTCCTCCGACTCAAATGAGTTTGGAGCCAGAGTGCCTGGTGATCCTTGTGATGGAACCGTCGGACCTGAAAACCATTCCTGGTGTCTCTGTTCTGACCACCACTCTGATCTCATCAATGTTGTCTTCCATCGAGGGGGATCTGGGAGCTGACACTCTCTCGTCGGCTCCGGTGGGGGGGGGGGGTAGTCAAATTGGACCCTTGTTGGATCCGACTCTCCCACTCGGGGCTTTGGTACAGGTGAGTTTGGCTCCCACATCAGCCTCAGGGCCATCATCCTTGGTGCGGGGGAGATCTTCCGATGCCTTCAAGGTGATGAGGAGTGTGCTCTCCCCAGAGACTGCTCCACCCTTGGCTTTAGCTACTCTTCCCCCGAAAGGGCTAGCGTCAACCTCAACACCATCTCTCCAGCCCAAGCGTAGAGAGCCAATGCCCCAGGATGCTCCAATGGGTGAGTATTCCTCTGAGAGATGGTCCCTTGGAAGAGGACCTGTAAGAGGAATCACTTTGACTCCCCTGAGACTGTCACGTCAGATACGGACTTAGAGGATTCAGAAGGGTCTCTACGGTCACCCTCTGAGGATGTCTCCTTTTCAGACATCTTATAGATCCTGAAGCAGAGAGGTGACTGGAAGACCCTCTCCCCTTCTGAATATGAATGTATACCTACAGACATTTCGCTCTCAACCCTCCACCTCTTGGGTGTCTCTGTCTTTCGTCCAACTCCTTGGCGTAGTCAATCGAAAGGAGTGAGGCTTTCCAGAATCCATGGAACCTGTTCTGAGGAGGCCCAACAAGTTTATTACTGCCCCAGATGATAAGCAATTATTGACCAAATGTGTCCCAGTAGATGCTATGGTGGTGGCAGCAGCCACCAAGAAGGAATTAGCTGAAACTTCTTCATCTGTCCATCCACTGAATAAAGTGTCTCGAAAAATGGACAGATATGGGAAGCGTATGTTCTCTTCAGCGGCCTTTACTCTTCTGTCGCTGAACTATTTATCCCATTTTACCAGTCTTAGAGAGATCTTCTGAAGGAGCGAGGAGATACCCTCCAGGGTGCTACAGCTGCAGGGGTGCTGGACAAGATAAACTCTCAGCTTGTGACTCTGAACTCTGTAGTAAATTCCTCCATGTGCCTCATATCCTACGCAGCCGATGGAGCGAGTCGGGCAGCAGACACAGGAATAGCTCTAAGGAGGCATTCCTGGATGCGTCTTTGCAAGTTTGCTGTACACTTTAAGTATTCCTTTATAGATGCCCCTTTTGACGGCTTGTCTTTGTTTGGGCCAAAGTTTAAAGAGACTCTTATCAGGTGCGATGGCAAAACTCTGTCTGCTGAGGGTGTGCATTTTTATGTCCCTACCAGGCCTTATCCCTAAGGCCAGAAGGGTGGAAAAATGTGGTTCTGGAAATCCCAAAGAGTTTTGCTGGACGCACGTAGTGAACTTTCCCCCAGGGGCAGAGAGGGAAATAATAATGGAAGATGCCGCGCTCGTGGCAGAGGGGGTCCGCAGAATCAGGGCGACAGAGATACATTCTCTGAAAGCAGGCCCGATTGTCCACCTCTGGAGGCATTCGGGGGCAGATTGTCACTGTACCCAAAGGCCTGGCTCAACATCACTCAAGACAATTGGGTATGGTTGATTATATCCATGGGATACATCACACCCTTCTCTTTTCCACCCCCTCCAACAAGATCAATCCCAGACATCCCACCTAGTCAAAGGGATCTAGCAACACTAGAAATCCAAAGGTTGCTAGAAAAAAGAGCCATCCAAGAAGTCATCGCAAGCCAAATTGGATCCAGAATTTGCTCAAGGTTCTTTTTAGTTCCAAAGAAGACAGGGGACTGGAGGTCAATCTTGGATCTCAGCAAACTGAACAAGTCTGTAAAGAAAGCGCAGCTCTGGATGGTGACACTGCAGTCTATACTCCCTTTTCTGGGACAAGACAATTGGATGTGCTCCATAGATATTCAGGATGCGTACTACCATATAAAGATGGACAGGTGATCCAGGAGATATCTACGCTTCCGTCTGGGAGCCAGTCATTACCAATTCAGAGCTCTGCCCTTTGGTTTCACTACAGCCCCCAGAGTGTTTACCAAATGCAAGGCAGTAGCCACGGGTCACCTGAAGCGTCTAGGATTCCGGGTGTTTCCATACTTGGACGACTGGCTCCTTACCGCCACCAACGAGCATCTACTATCCCAGGCAAGGGACACCACCATTCACCTCTGCTCAGAGCTAGGCATTACCATACATTTTGAAAAATCTACCTTGTTGCCTTCACAGCATATTACCTTTATAGGGGCAGACTTAAACACAAAAGACATGTTAGCAAAACTGCCTCACGAAAGAGTACAAATGCTATGCCATCAGATGTCAATCTGGCTCATGAAGAAGAAAGTACAGGCAAAGTTTGTCCTCAAGGTTCTGGGTTCAGTGGCAGAGGCAATAATGTTAGTACCACTAGAGCATCTACATATGAGAATATTACAGTGGATACTTTTTGCTCTGTGGTCCATGCAGGAGTTATGTCGCACAAGATCCTCATTAGAGACACCTGCAAGAGGGACCTATGCTGGTGGCTTGGTCCACGCAGGTAACAATAGGCAGACTGTATGTCCTTCCCCCAACCAGCAGCTACAGTGACCACAGATGCTTCCCAGATAGGGTGGGGGGCATTATCTGGGACAGACTGTCCAAGGGACTTGGCAGGAACATGAGTGCCACTTGCACATCAATGTCCTAGAGATGACAGCGGTGCTTCTGGCATTGCAAGCATTTCAGAGCTCTCTTCCAACAGGCATGATTGCGATTCAGACAGACAATATGTCCATGGTGTGGTACATCAACAAACAAGGCAGAACCAGATCCTACCCCCTCTATTGAGAGGCTCAAAGAGTATGGCAGTGGGGGATATCTACTCAACTTTTTCTGGTTGCAACGCACATCCCGGGGAAATCCAACGTGATAGCGGACATGTTAAGCAGGGCAATTTTTATGCCGCACGAGTGGTCCCTCAAACAGGAAATTGCAAACCAAATTTTTTGCAAATGGGGTCAGCCTTGATGTGACCTTTTTGCCACATCCATCAACTCCAAATGCAGTAGCAACTTTGCCCTAATCCCCCCCTCTGGGGGAGTCACCCAGGGATGCACTTGTTCACAGTTGGCCCCCAGGACTTCTTTACGCATTTCCATTAATATCCAAAGTTCTCAAGAAAGCCAAATTGTTGAGTTGCAAGCTGATTCTCATTGCGCCTTACTGGCCTTGTCAAATATGGTTCCCTTTCCTATGGCCCCATCTTCAGGAGGAGCCTTGGATCCTGGACCCAATGCCGGATCTTATGACTCATCAGTCAGGAATGCTCCACCCCTCTCTTCAAAGCCTCAAGCTGACAGCTTGGTTGCTCCACTTCCCATCTTAGCCAAGCTTCCAGAACTATCCCCACTGTGCGACACATCCTGGTTTCATCGCACAAGGATACAACTAGGAAACTTTATGCGTGCAAATGGAAGAGATTTTCTTGTTGGGCTGACAAGAACCATATAGACCCCTTTACTGCTCCTATATCAGCAATTCTGGAATTTTTAACAGAAACCTTTAATCAAGGTGCAGCTGCAGCCACGCTACGGGTACAAGTAGCTGCCATATCAAACTACCATGTAGGATATAGGGGATCCAATATAATGTCTCACAGATTATGCAGAGCCCTCCTGAGAGGTACATTTCTGTTAAGACCTCCCATAAGAGAACCACCACCTCCTTGAGATCTAAATTTGGTATTAGCTTCTTTAATTCTTCCTCCTTTTGAACCAGCCTCCTCCTGTTCACTAAAGTTCTTAACTTGGAAGACAATCTTTTTAACAGCCATTACCTCCACTAAAAGGGTTTCAAAATTTAAAGCTCTGTCGATCTGTCCTCCCTATTTGATTTTCCACAAAGACAGTCTCTCTCTCTCAGGACAAATCCTTCTTTTCTGCCAAAAGTATGTTCTGAGTCCAATTTAAATCAGTCTATTGAGCTACCTGTATTTTTCCCCCAGTCATGGCAACAGGGCAGAATACAAGCTTCACCAACTGGATGTTCATAGGCAGTTATGTTTTAACTTACATAGGACAAAGGGATTCAGAAAATCTGACCAATTGTTTGTCTCATTTTCAGAAAGCAAGAAAGGAACTTCAGTTTCAAAAGTCACCTTATCAAAATGACTTACAGACGCCATCACTTATGTAAATAGCTCTCAGCACAAGCAACTACCAGGAAAAATTTGAGGTCATTCAGTTAGAGCTATGTCGACCTTCACTGCCTTTCAAGCCAAACTTCCCTTAGATTCATTTTGTGCTGCAGCCACATGGGTCAACCCTCATACCTTTGTCACTCATTACAAAGGAGATGTGGCCTCCCGGAACAGGGCATCCTTTGGTTCCACTGTTCTGAAGAGTTTATTCCCTTGAGCCACCCATTGGTTCAATCATCAAGAATGAAGGCGAGATAGGACAATATAACGTAAAGAAGTTATGTACTCACCATAACGTTCCATGTTTATAGGTTCATAGGTTGATACTAGGCTATCTGCCCGAAGGCATTTATAAGCCTAGCCAGAATGTGTTGGCTTTCGCTGCCCCCTTAGATTAGTTCCTTGTGCCTCTGTCCAGCAGAGCCACTGAAGTGATCCCCGAGGTAAACTTTCTGTTTCCTATCCACTCGTCAAGGTTTCTTTTGAAGAGTGTTAGCAAGGAGCTCTGCCTAATGTAGATTGGGATCTTGTTCCAAAGCATGGGAAGTCTCTGGGACAGGAATCTATCCCTCCAGCACGTCCTGTTTATTGTTGTGGTGAGGTTTAGATCACTAGAGCATGTGGCTCGAGGGGATAAGGTTTTTTTTAGGTGGAGCATGTCCATCAATTCTGGGTTGGACATGGCCTTGTATGTCAGGCAGAGATCACCTCTGAGTAGGTGGTATGCAACCGAGTACAGCTGGAGTTTCTTCAGTCGAGCTGCATAGGGCATCTGTTTGAGGCCAGTGATCCTCTTGGTGAGGTACTTCTGTGGTCTTTCCAGCTGTTGCAGGTGTTTTGTAAGGTACATCCCAAATGGGGCGTTGTACTCTATGATGGGTATGATGAGTGATGAGTAGAGGGGCACAATGACCTCTTTTGATCTGGATGCGAACCCTTTTGTGATTAGGTGGGGCATGTAGAAGGATTTTCTAACCACTTTGGCAATGTGATTATCAGAGGTGAGATTACTATCTACTTGGGTCCCCAGATCCCTTATTACGTCTTCCGTATTTAGGGGACTACCACCTATATGGTAGTTTGTGGGTACTTTGTTTTTTTCCAAAGGGGATGACTATGCACTTTTTGGCATTTAACTTGAGGCCATGATTTTGACACCAGGTATACATTTCAGTGAGACCCTTTTGGCGGATGTCTGTGTCAGCCGGAGAGTCAATTATAGCCCCTAGTTTGCAGTCATCTGCGAACTTGGTCAGCCATAGTCCTCCTGTGCTTGCCTGTATCTCTGAGAAATATATGCTGAACAGGAGGGGTCCTAGGACTGAGCCCTGGGGAATGCCACTTGTAACCAGTTTAGAGTCGGACATAGCTCCCACAACTCTCACCATGTGGGTTCTGTCCATGAGCCAGTTGGAAATCCATCTTGTGACGTAGGGGTTTATCTTCAGGCTGGTGAACTTGTCTATAATACCAGAATGGGGAATGGTGTCGAAGGCCTTAGCGAGGTCTAGGTAGGCTGTGTGTACCACCTTTCCCTCGTCTATAGCCTTGGTAAATGTCTCAAAGAAGTCCACCAGTTTTAGGAGGCATGATCTGCCCTTAACAAAGCCAAACTTGGTAGGGTCCAGTGTTTGGAGGTTCCCAATGTCTCTGTTAATGGGTTCCATGATGATGCGCTCCATAGCCTTGCAGACCAAGCTAGTCAGGCTTATAGGGCGATAGTTCCTGGGGTCTGTTGTGGCTCCACCTTTGTGGAGTGGAATAACCGTTGCTGTGCGCCACTCTATGGGTATGTAGCCTGTGGAGAGGCTGAGTTTGAACAGTGTGTTTAGGTGAGGGGTTAGTTCGTCTTTGTGCTTGTGTAGGACACAGCCTGGGACACTGTCCGGTCCCATTGATGTTGTGTTTTTGGCTTTGGAGAGGGCTGTTTTAACCTGAGTGTCTGTGATTTCAGAGATTCTACATTCTTCTGGTATGGTTATGGGCCCTTTTGGGGGTGAAGTTTGTGCTGAACCTGTCTGCCAGGATGTTGGGAATATCGGTCGGTTCAGTGTATTTTGTGCCATTCTGCACTAACTCCAAGCAGATCTGAGCATTACCACTTAGATTCTTGACATAGCTAAAGAATGCCTTGTGGTTATCTTTGGAGTCCTTGGCAATTTTTCTTTCAAAGGTCGCCTTGGATGATTTTATGAGGGATTGTAGTTTCTTGCTGATACTGATCAGGGATGTCTTCCCTTCTTGGGATTTTACTCTTTTCTGTACTAGCTTCCTCCTTCTATTGTATAGCTTGTTTATTGCAGGAGTCCACCAGACTGGTTTCCTTTTCTTGGAGGAGTGAGTCTTAGTTTTGCTTGGGATGGCACGATCCATGCATTCTTGTAGGTGCCCATAGAATGCATTAGTAAAGGATTTTGCAGCTTGGACAGTGTTATCCTTTAGCATGTGGGCTTTAAAACTTTCCACCTTGGTCTTAAGTAACATGAAGCTTGCTTTTGAAAAGTTTCTCGAGTGGTTTTCTTGTTCGGGGGTGGGGGCAGAATATGGATATCCAAAGTGATTTGTTTATGGTCAGATCTAACCAACGAGTGGTTGACCTCTGGTGTGGAAAACTGGTCACCCATGTTGGTGATGACCAGGTCCAATATGTTGTCATCTCTGGTGGGAGTGCTGACCAGCTGAACCAGGGCGTTTGAGTTTATAAATTCTAGGAAAGGTTGGGCAAGGGAGTTAGTACTTGAGTAGTTCTCCCAGTTAATGTTTGGGTAATTGAAATCACCCAATATTAGGGTGTTTGGTAGGACCTTTATGTTTCCCAGTGTTTCCAGAAATGCGGAATGGTGGTCCTGGGACATTGTGGGTGATCTGTAGCAAGTTACAATTTGAATTGCAGTTTTGCCCATTGTTAGTTGCATGTGGATGATCTCTGAAGCATCATGCTGTGCCACTAACCTGGAGGTGTGGGTATCTTTGATGAATATGGATACGCCCCCACCTTTTGTATTTCAGTTTGGGTTCTGTGGCCAAAATGTATGGTATGAGTTGTAGCCTGGCAGTGCTGGGGTGCTCTCTGGAGCCTTAAACCAGGTTTCTGTTACTGCACATATATCGATTTTCTCCATACTGAGGAGTGCCTCGAGTGCGTGCATTTTGAGGTTTAAACTTCAGGCACTGAGTAGCATTACCCTCAGTTTTTTGTTACTTGTGCTATTTACGGCAGTGGGTTTGTCTTTTGAGCCTTGCCTAAAAAAGGCACTATGGGGTGGCAAGAGCCTTGGCCAGTATTCGAAAGCCTAAAGGGTGACAGGTGCAAGCCGTCTCTAGCGAAGCAGTGTGGCTTTGTCAAGCATGTCATCCCAGGCTGACAGACACTGGATCCCCTTTAAATGACACCAGAAACCTAGCCAATTTTTGAAATCCTGAATTCTTTCTTTATACCATGGTATCATTCTTGGTGAGGGCAGGATGCTACTCAGGGTTAGGGTCATACCGGCCTGGGCTACGTGATCAGCGAGCTCTTCTATGTCTTTCTTCATGTAGTCCAGGGAGGTACGGCTCAAGTCATTCACACCAACATGAACAATGACAGAGTCATATTTGTACTTGTTCTGGAGTGACCTGAGTGCTTGTGTTATGTGGCAGATCCTGGCACCCGACAGGCAGCTAATAGTAACGTTCTTCTTATTCAGCCTGGTGAGTGGGACGTCAGTGTGCCTGACTATAGAGCCACCTATTACTAGTGTGTTGGGTATGTTATTTTGCCTTAAGGGCTGTGATTGCATGGCACACTGGTTTTGTGAAGTATGTGTTTCATGGTTTGTGTTGGGGGGTGGAGGTTGCTTGGATGTTTGCTTTGGAGGTCTCTGTTGGTTTTGCAGATATTTATTTAGAGCCTCTGAGTATGTTTTCATGTATTTATGTGTGTTTTTTGCCGGTGCTGGTTTAATGGGTCTGTGTAAGACTGGTGGTGTAATGCAAGTATTTTCCTTCTCCTCTTGACTGTCTGATCCAGTCTTGGGTTGAGAGAGCTTAGCCTCTAGTTTGGCTGTATAACGGCATCTCTCGCATGTATTAGTGTTTGGTGGTAAGAGGAGGGGGTTGTCTGTGTACATGAGGCAGTTGTAACATTGCCTCAAAATGCCCAGATTCACCAGTTGGACTGGAGAGTACACCTGAACCTGCCCTTTGGACATGTCTGGATAGATACAGTGAACTGTTTTACTGGATGGCTGGTAAGGTCAAGTAGAGAGCCTTGTCCTTCTGTACATTACAGGAGGATCTAGTGCTAGGGTTTATAAGTGCTTGTTATAAGTTTTGAGCAAATGCCGGGCTGAGAAATGAATGGCTTGAGTGCTTAAGTTGAAAGTTTGTCTTCTTCCAAGGGAAAATTTGAATAGGAGACTTTGTGGAGCCGGGAATAGTTTTACCCTAGCTAACTGGCACTGCCCAGCACACAAAACCGGGCAAATATGGTATTTTTAGCAGGGAAATGAAAGAGATAGAAATTAGCCCAAAATGGCCAATAAACTACTAATTTCTGTGCTGAAACCACTTCTCCAGGGACAGATAGGCTGCTCAAAGCTCCTGTCTCTCACAGGTGAACAGAGAAACTTCCTTCTATCCAAGTAAGGTATGGGCAAACACAGAGATTTGTAACACCTGAATTCAGCACTAACCTGAAAACTGGACTATACTGGCTTAGAAAGGTGGGAAGCAAGTGTATATATATATATATATATATTTGTTTTTTTTTTTTTTTTTCAGAAAATAAAGCAGATACACTCAAAAAACAGTTTAAAAGCATAGAAAAGGATACTTATTGTTATATATCGCAGATCAGAGTTGTAGTCAGTGCCCCCAGTAATAAAGTAGGAAGAAACACTAATACAGTAAAAGCAGATGAATAAAGTGTAATTTATATATATATATATATATATATATATATATATATATATATATATATATATATATATATATATATAAATAAAACAATAGAAAACAAACACACTGACTTAAACAAGTTACCCAATTAACCAGAAAAAAGCTCAAAACCGAGCCCTGTTCCACCAGTCTTCAATCAGATAAGTTATAACTCCAAACTAGGGTGCAGGGGAACCTTCTCTAAAAAAAGATGGCCTGGATCAGTGCTCAAGTTATACAAACAAAGCTAGATTCAGCAGGCCTGAATCTGGTCTGTGCTACAGCAACAAGGTGCACCAATTTCAGAAAGAAACAGTTCAAATAAGCATTCACAATAAGCCTGTGACCAGAAATTCCCAGCTCAAAAGGGCAGAATCCAGCCTCTCCTCCCACAAGAGTGCAAACCACAAACCTTCCTAATGTAGAATAACTGGACTGAAGCCCAAGTGCTTAAGCCAGAACTAATACACTTTTAGAATAGCAGACAGTGGGCCTTCAGTCAGCAATTCCAAGCTTAGAAGGATGTAAGCTACCTGTCCTGCCACAACAGTGCAGACCATAAACCTTCTTAATGTAAAACAGCCTGTATGAAGCCCAAGTGCTTAAACCAAAAGACTTAGAATAACAGTTACAATTTAATAAGGCTACGACCAAGCAGTAATAAATGCAGCAGAATAAATAAAATTGAGTACTTTTAAGAAAAGCAAAATAAAGTAGGAGGAAACGCAAATACAGTAAAAGCAAATGAACGAAGTGCAAAACTTTTTTTTTTTTTAAGTGCAAGAAGAGAGGAGGGAAGAACCTAAGTGGGCTGGCCTTCTCAAATCTTCTTTCTGTATTAAGTAGACTGAACACTAGATTCAGAATATGATCTGACTGTACTCGGTTAAGTGGGCAAATGAGATGGACCCATGAGGAGTGTTCTAATGCAGATCTACGGGAGGGGCGGGCAATTCCTGAGCCACCAACACTAATACCAACACAGGAACAGGGAGGGAGGATGGGGAACTAACTGCAGAGAGACACACAGCACACTGTTCAGAAACACACAATTAGGGAACAGAACAAATGAAAATACAGTACTTTTTAAAACTACAAGTTTGTACTTAACAGAAGACTAAAATTCACTACAGCAAGTTTCACTTAGCTTCAGCTTGTAATGCAGATGTTTGTAGCCAAGCAAGTCTCTCAGGAGTTGAGCATGAAATGATTTCTCAAACGTTGTGGTTAGTACTTAAAGTACAGAAGAATCCCTCTAGGCTATTAAATATCAGACAACAAAGAAGTGATAACACCACCTGCTCTTATAGCAAAATAACTGCAGAGACACACAGCACACTGTTCAGAAAACACACAATTAGGAAACAGAAAAAATGAAAATGCAGTACTTTTAAAACTGCAAGTTTGTACTTAACAGAATACTAAAATTCACTACAGCAAGTTTCACTTAGCTTCTGCTTGTAATTAAGATGTTTTTAGCCAAGCGAATCTCTCAGCAGTTGAGCATAAAATGATTTCTCAAACTCTGTGGCTAGCACTTAAAGTACAGAGGAATCCCTCTAGGCTAAATATCAGATAACAAAGAAGTGATAACACCACCCGCTCTTATAGCAAAATAACTGCAGAGACACACAGCACACTGTTCAGAAACATACAATTATGAAACAGGAAAAAATGAAAATATAGAACTTTTAAAACTGCACTTTTGTACTAAACAGGAGACTAAATTTCAGTACAGCAAGCTTCACTTAGCTTCAGCTTGTAATGCATATGTTTGTAGCAAACAATTCTCTCAGGAGTTGTTTGTTGTCCATAATCTCACCTTCATTCTTGCATCCCACCCTCCTTCCCCCTTCCTGGAGGATCGAGAGGAATTTTTTTTTTTTTAAATTGACTATGAGTTCTCTGATTCCCTTCGTGCCTCATGAGTTATAGGCAGAGAGTTTGTTGCTTTTACTATGGTGGGTTAGATAGTCTAGTGATTGGTTTCGTACAAATGAGATCTGGGTAACTGTCGCTAGGCGTCTTGGGATAGGGTGTAGCCTCGAGCCAGTGAAAGCTCTCGAGCTTTAGTATGTGCCCGAGTCGGAACCAATGCTCGGTTCCTAAACCAACCATCAAGAATGAAGGCAAGATTATGGACAACAAACATGGAACATTATGGTGAGTACATAACTTCTTTTTTCTTTGCCATATCAGCTGCTCTGTGAGTAAGCCTTTTCACTGGATGTTTTATTACCCTACCACTATTCCCTTTTGTCTAGATGGCCAGTAGTCCCGTGGCTTGGAAAGAATATTTCCATGCATCAACAGGTACATATTTATATAGTCTTGCATGCTGTTTTTTTTTTGTTTCTTTGTTTCCTGTTTCACAGGTTGTTCCTTGTCAGGCTATCTGGGCTGAACAGAGTGGAAGGAAGAGAAGTTCAGCATGGGAAGCTAGCTGAACATGTTGTGACACTGCATGCTCTGGCAGAAGGCACGCGCACCTGTATGTATGAGAATGAAAAAGAAAAGTATTGTTTTGCTGGGGATAAAATTCCAGCAGTTAACTACACAGAAAGGTTTGTCACAGATTAACAGTTAATTAGTATATGTCTTTTATTTGCTCCCATTCCTCTTTGATTTTATTTACTAACTTGCTTACCTTCTGCTGCCTGAACTGTCCTCTCTTATTCCTCCTTAAGCATTTCACATATGACTCCTTCCTTGTCATAGCTCACCTTTTCTCCTTTCTTATCCCTTTAGTCCTTTTCTCTGTATCTTTTATGTTGGGGCTGTCATGTCCCACTTCTTGCATTTTATTCAGATGCTCACAGCCCCGAGTCCATCTGCTGGTCCTACTGCCTTGACTTTCTGTTGGCCATTAATTTTCTTTCCTAGCCTTCTTGCATTACTTAAATTTGCTCTTCATCCTTCTTTTCTAATTTCGACTCATTCAGTCTTTGCCTCTTCCAACTTTCATGTTCATTTCTTACTGTTCATTTACTTTATCTTCCCCCATTACCTTCTTTGTTTTTAGTTATTTTATTTGACCAAATCATTCCCCATTGTATTCGGTTTTAAAGGCAGTGGCGTAATCTGCCTAGTTTGTGTAGCCTGACCAATGCTACATTTTCTCAGACAGCTACCACACTACTTATCAACACATTTATGCAGAAATCCTAAGTACATGTAAAAGATTGAGTTGTCTTTGAGTCTACAACCCTGTCTGGTAATTACATTTCATTTATGTTTGAAAAAAGTCTATAGTCTAGGTTTAACTGTGACAGTCATCACATGGATCACTGCTGCAGTAGCCTTAACTATGTGGTTAATGTCCTGCTACTAATATAACAGCCAACCAGCTTCCAAAGCTTACAGGGACTTTCCACATGCCCAAGCCATTAATCAGCTTGACATGAGATGAATAAAAAAAAAGGTATGTGTCCCAAGCCCTTCAGTGCTTCCCTGTGCTGCTGAAGACAGCTCAACTTGTGGGCTTTCAAGGATCAACAGACAGCTAATACTGTTCCTATGGTGGGCATATAAGTTCCCTTAGGGAGAAATAACTTTCACTTTACCTTTTATCACAGAAATTGTACTATTTATGTGAAGGAGCAATTTTAAAAGCTAGGAAAAAGTGTTTTAATGACTATTGTGTGACTTTTAATTACTTGTAAACAAAAAAATGTTTTTTTTTTTTTTTTTATAAAATGTTGTTAAAACTAATTTAAAACTACTTTTAATCTGGTAAAACTCTTGATGTTATGTTGTCCCATCTCGCCTTCGTTTTGCCCGACTCGGCCGATATACAATAGCTCGAGAGCTTTTACTGGCTTGAGGCTACCCCTTATCTCAACATGCCTAGCGCCAGCTACCCAGATCTCATTTGCCACTTGCAGCATCGAGATTGCCCCATACTGGCTCAGGCTAAGTACTTTATGTTTTTCTAGTTACTTGCTCATTTTTTGGTAAATGTACTGGTTATATTGACTCATTAGAGTGTGTTTCTTTCTTTGTTAGTCTAACAACCCCCTTTCTCTGCTCTTTGTGGTGTTTCTGGCCGTCATTTTTTCTTTCAGGCCTGCTTTGCCTTAGAGGCCGTTTTAAATTAGAGGGCTCTTCCCTTTCTTCACCCCTTCTCTGGGATCACTGTTTAAGTTAGAGGCTCTCCCATTGGGGTAGTTGCTGTTTAAGTTAGAGGCTCTCCCCCTTCCTTCCTTCTTCCTTTCAAAAAAAAAAAAAGCTCAATTTAAGGTTTTATCCTTTGTGGTATCATCCTGTTGCTCCTGTTTGTTGTAGGCTGTGAGTGATAGTTTTCTGTCTTCTGTGTGCGAACTTTATCCCTGCCTAGTACTAGTTATGTCTAAAGAGTCTGAACCCTCTGGCTTTAAAAAATGTGACTCGTGTTGCCAGAAAATGTCCCTTATGGACGGGCACACGAGTTGTGTTTATTGTTTAGGGGCTGTTCACCTGCAGGACTCTTGCTCGATCTGTCATGCTTTCAGTTCCAGAGTCCTGCAGAAAATTAAAAATAAGCTTGTTTTATGTGGCCTCTTGAAGAACCCTCAAGATGCCTCATTTCAGGGTCCTCAGCCAGCCAAAGTGTCAGGAAAAACACTCCAAGCCATCGGTTCCGAGCTCGGAACAGACAAAAATTACTGAGAAGCCTTTGGATCTGTCGGCCCGCAGCATTGGCTCTGACAAAGCTAAGTCTCCAGTGGCTCCATCTGTGTCCAAGGAGCCAGTCCAGATCCATAAGAGATCAAAGTCTCCCTCTTTGGAGCAGGTACGCTCCACTCCACAATCTCCTCTGCAGCATGGAGCGGGTAGTCACCGGTTCCCTTCACACTCCTCTCGGTCCTCCATACTTTCGGATCACGACGTGGAGAGAGGGGTCAGCAGGCTCCTCAAGTCATAGGCACTTGCTAAATTACTCTTGAGTCCAGCCCATAAGGATTTGGCTCCTTTGGCCCTCCCAGCTTCTCCATCGATTCCTCCTCCAACTCTCTTGGGGTTGGAGCGGGAGTGCATGGAGGTCATGGTGGTGGAACCGTTGGCTCCGGTTTCTTCTCCCTTATCGGTTCCGACTGCTGCCCCAATCTCCTCCATGTTTCAGTACATCAAGGGGTCTAGGCACCGAAGCTCTCTCACCGGATCTGAGGGGGGAAGTGACATCAGACCCATGTCCGACCCCGGTCTCCATCTCGGAGCTTCGGCGCAGATGAGTTTGGCTCCTACATCAGCCTCAGAGCCTTCGCTCATGGTTCGGAGCCAGAGGCTCCTTTGACATGGGACCATGGCACCTTCGAAGTGATGAGGAGTGTGCTGTCTCCTGAGACTGCTCTGCCCTCAGCTCCATTGGCTTCTTCTCCCTCGGTGCCTGTGCCGGCCTTTGTCCCTCCTCCTGCCAAGTGTAAGGGAACCTGTGCCCCAGGACACCCCACTGGGTGACCCTACTTCTTCCGAAACCTACCCAGAACATGTGGAGGAGGTCCCTCAGAAGAAGAAATGTACGAGAAAGCATCTAGATTCCCCTGAGTATATCACTTCAGATACGGACTTGGATGAGTCGGAAGGGTCCCCACGGTCCCCCTCTGAGGATGTCTCCTTTTCAGACATCTTGGAAACCCTCAGAGAGAGGGGTGGCTGGAAGTCTCTAGCCCCTTCTAAGGATGAGTCCATATACCTGGACGCATTTGGTTCCCGACTCTCCACCTCTTGGGTGTCTCCGCCTTTCGACCCACTTTTGTCTGTAGTGAGTCAAAAGACGTGGAGCGCTCCAGAGACTATGGAACCTGTTCCGTGGAGACCTAACAAATTTATTCCAGCTCCAGAAGATAAGTCTTTCCTTTCCAAGGGAGTCCCTGTTGATGCCATGGCAGTAGCAGAAGCCACTAAGAAGGAACTTGAAGAAACTTCACCTGTCCATCCACTGAACAAAGAGTCTCATACGATGGATGGGTATGGGAAGCGTATGTTTTCTTTAGTAACTTTTACTCTCCAGTCGCTAAATTACTTCTGACATTTTACATGACTTCAGAGGGATCTCCTGAAGGAGCTAGGAGATACCCTGCAAGGTTCTACAGCTGAGGGATTTGCGAATAGGTCAGCTTCCCAGCTTGCGAACTTGACCTCCGTGGAGCGAGTGGGGCAGCAGGTAACGGAGTAGCTTTACGCAGACACTCCTAGATGCACCTTTGTCAATTTGCGGAACCCTTTAAGTCTTCATTTACCAACACCCCCTTTGTTGGCTCATCCTTGTTTGGGCCTCAGGTAAAAGAGACTCTCACCAGGTGTGAACAGGATGGCAAGATTCTCTCTGTGGTAGGGGTCTGTTCTTCCACTCCATCTAGACCCTATCTCAAGGGTCAAAAGAGTGGGAAAATGTGGTTCTGAAAATCCCAGGGATCTTCGCCTGATACATATGGTGATTTTTCCCCCAGGGGCAGAGGGGGAAACAACAATGGAAGACGCCACCCTCGTGGTAGTGGGCGTCCGCAACAGCAGGGCGACAGAGATACTTTCTCTGCTGGGCCCTTCCAGCACTCCTGAAGGGAGGCCTGGCTGTCCACCTCTGGAGGCAGTTGGGGGCATAATATCACTGTACCCAGCAGCCTGGCAATGTATCACGAGAGAAACATGGGTACTGCCGATAATATCCAGGGGCTACAAAATTCCCTTTTCTCAGTCCCTCTCAAAAGACAAACGTTCTATCCCAGATGTTCCACCCAGTCTTCGGGATCATTCAGTCTTTGAGGTTCAAAGATTGCTAGAAAAAAGAGCCATCCAGGAAGTCCCTGCAGACTGAAACGGATCCAGAACTTACTCAAGGTTCTTTTTAGTTCCAAAGAAGACAGGGGACTGGAGACCAATCTTGTTTCTCAGAAAGCTAAACCAATCGGTAAAAAAGACAAAGTTCCACATGGTGACACTGCAGTCCATTCTTCCCATCTTGGGTCAGGACAATTGGATGTGCTCCATAGATCTCCAGGACGCGTACTACCATATAAAAATTGACAGGCAATCCAGGAGATTCCTAAGCTTCTGTTTGGGAGCCAGTCTGTTCACCAAGTGTATGGGAGTGGTCATGGCTCACCTGAGACATCTAGGATTCCAGGTGTTTCCATATCTAGACGACTGGCTCCTCACTGCTACCACCGAGCATTAACTAATCAAGGCATGGGACTACACAATCCACACTTGTTTCCAGTTAGGCATCACAATAAACTATGACAAGTCTGCCTTGTTGCCTTGTCAGTCTATTAACTTTATAGGGGCAGATGTAGATACAAGATGCATGATAGCAAAACTGCCTGTAGACAGGGTGTCAACCATTCATCAACAAGTTTCCTTTGTCATAAACAAGACGCGAGTTCAGGCAAGACAAGTCTTACAAGTACTGGGCTCGATGGCTGCAGCTATTACACTAGTTCCTTTAGCACGCTTCCACATGTGGATTCTACAGTGGCTTCTTTTTGCTTAGTGGTCTTTCCAGGAATTGCCAATGTCAAACATGATCTCGATCACGGAATCTTGCAAAAGGACCTACTATGAAATGCTGGTCTCCCCCCAGGTGACTCTGGGCAGACCCTTTCTAGACCCGCATCCGGTAGCCACAGTGACCATGGACACTTCCCAGATAGGGTGGGGTGGGCATTATCTGGGATGGACTTTCCAAGGAACATGGAAACCTCAAGAGTACCATTTGCACATCAGTGTTCTAGAGATGAAAGCGGTGCTTCTGGCATTGCAAGCACTTCAAGACTCTCTATCTACAGGGACCATTGCAATCCAGACAGACAATATGTCAGTGGTATGGTACATCAACAAGCAGGGTGGAACCAGATCTTACCCCTTTTGTCAGGAGGCACTTCAAATATGGCAATGAGCGATGTCTTTCCAATGTTTTCTGATTGCAATGCACATTCCTGGAAAATCCAACGTGATAGCGGACAGGCTCAGTGGGGCTATCCTCATGCCTCATGAGTGGTCTCTGAAGCAAGAAGTTGCGGACTTGATTGTCCGCAAATGGGGCCAGCCATACTGCGATCCTTTTGCCACTCCCCTAAACAACAAATGCAGCAGCTACTTCACCGTAGTTCCCCCACCAGGACAGTCACCTAGGGATGCACTTGTTCACGATTGGCCTCTGGGACTGCTATATGCTTTTCCACCCTTCCCTGTCATTCCAAAGGTACTTCAGAAAGCAAAATCGTTGGGTTGCAAACTCATCCTCATTGCTCCTTACTGGCCTCGTCAGATATGATTTCCGTTTCTTCGCCATCGCCTTCAACTAGAGCCCTGGATACTGGACCCAGTTCCGGACCTCCTGACGCATCAGTCGGGCAGGCTTCACCCATCCCTTTTAACTCTCAAGCTGACTGCTTGGTTACTCCACTTCCAGTCTTAGCTAGACTCCCAAACATTTCTCCTGCTGTACAACACATACTAGTGTCCTCCCACAAGCCCACTACTAGGGGGATTTACATTAGCAAATGGAAGAGGTTCACTTACTGGGCCAAAAGTAATAACATTGATCCTTTTATGGCTCCTGTTCACAAGATTCTTGACTTTCTGGCCGAAAGCTTTGAAAAAGGGGCAGCTGCAGCTACTTTTAGGGTCCAACTGGCTGCCATCTCCAATTTTCATTTAGGAGACTTGGGTTCAAACATTATGTCCCATATGTTTTGCAGAGCATTCTTACGAGGTACAACACTTTTACGGCCCCCATAAGAAAACTCCCCACGCCCGGGGCCTAAACTTGGTTTTAGCTTCTATGGTTCTGCCCCCTTTTGAATCAGCAGCATCTTGCCCCTTGAAGTTTCTATCTTGGAAAACACTCTTCTCGGTTGCTATAACCTCAGCTAGACAGGTTTATGAATTACATGCTTTGTCTATTCGCCTGCCGTATCTCATTTTTCACAAAGACAGAGTCTCTCTAAGGACCAGTCCTTCTTTCTTGCCAAAGGTTTGTTCTGTGTATAACTTAAATCAGTCCATTGAGCTTCCTGTGTTCTTCCCCAATTATGGCAACAAGGCAAAGTATAGATTACACCAATTGGATATTCATAGACAATTACGTTTTTATTTACACAGGACCAAAGACCTCAGAAAATCAGACCAATTGTTCATATCCTTTGCTGACAATACGCAAGGTTATCCAGTTTCCAAAGTGACATTATCAAAATGGCTGTCAGACACAATCACATATCCATATGGTTTGCATAAAAAGATGTTTCCAGGAAGACCCAGAGGACATTCAACCAGGGCCTTAGCCACCTCTGTTGCCTTCCAAGCTAAATTGCCTTTAGATTCAATCTGTGCAGCAGCAACATGGGCAAATCCTCATACCTTTATCTCTCATTACAAAGTGGATGTGGTCTCCTGGAATAGGGCATCCTTTGGTGCCACAGTTCTGAAGAGTTTGTTCCAGTCTGCCACTTGAGAACCAGGTGCTGGGGACGTGGTCCCAACCAGCAAGAAAGAAGATGAGATGGGACAACATAACATAAAGAAGTTATGTACCTGCCATAATGTTCTATAGTTGTTGCCCTTCATTTTGCCTTCCTTCTTGCTTCCCCCCTCCTTCCCCCTTCCTGGAGGTTCGAGAGGAGTTCTTTATTGCTTACACTGGCTGATTTTCCTGCTGACATATCAGGTTGGTTAACCATACTTTGTCCTTTTTCTTTCCTTCCTACCTTGGTGTAAGAGCTTAGTAAAAAAATTGTTTTTATTACTACATATGTCTAGTGTGGGCTATTACAAAAGAGATTTGGGTAGCTGCCATTAGGCATGTTGGTATAAGGGGTAGCCTCGATCCAGTAAAAGCTCTTGAGCTATTGTATATCGGCTGAGTCAGAGCCGAGGATCGGCTCTGAACCCAACCAGCAAGAAGGAAGGCGAGATGAAAGACAACAAACATGAAATGTTATGGTAGGTACATAACTTCTTTTTATTTTATATTTTGGGGCTGGGATAAGTGCTTAAAGTGCTTTTGCTATGCTTTTCTACACAGAAAAAAGTTACTTTTTTACAACTTACTTGTTTTATGGACTACTGCTGGCAGGTATCCTTGGGAATCAGGC
This sequence comes from Protopterus annectens, assembly GCF_019279795.1. NCBI lineage: Eukaryota > Metazoa > Chordata > Ceratodontiformes > Protopteridae > Protopterus > Protopterus annectens. The sequence goes on along the minus strand of NC_056744.1, from coordinate 1,746,659,756 downwards.
ATGTTTTTTGCCTTGACCATGGAGCTGCCTGTTGGTCCAGTTTTGTGAGGTTTCAGCCAGCAACTTGTAGTTTATTGGTCATTTTGGGCCAGTTCCTAGCTTCTTTCAGCCCCCTGATATAAAAAACGCTAAACGCGCGTTTTTTTGGCTTGTACCTACTCAGCACAGATCCTCGTGGTGGCCAGCAGAGTAATCCAAGCTTCAGAGAGCTAAAAAAGCGACTTTACCTGATTTAAGTATAATTTTTGTGGCTTTCCACTTCTATTTATCTAGCAACTGTATTTCGCCTGCTTGCTGATACATTGTTATTGTTTTTCTGCATTTATTCTGTTTTTGCACTTGTTTCTCAGTTTGTTACTTTTAAAATCTGTAACTGTTGCAAATTGTTTGTGTAGGCTGTGATAGCCGATTTATAGCATTTATAAGTGTTTACTGTATCTGTTTCTGCTTGTTTTCTGAAAAAAACAAAAACAAAAATATCTCTTGTTTTCCCACCTTACTAAGCTAGAATAGTCCAGTTTCAGAGCTTGCTGATCCCTGGGCTTTGTTTGCAGTTCCTGTTACTGATTCTTTACCTAATTTGGAAGAGAGGAAGTTCCCTTGCTTACCAGTGGGAGTGGGAAGCATTGAGCTGCCTGTTGGTCCAGTTTTGTGAGGTTTCAGCCAGCAACTTGTAGTTTATTGGTCATTTTGGGCCGCTTCTTTCAGCCCCCTGATATAAAAAACGCTAAACGCTGCTTTTTGGCTTGTACCTACTCAGCACAGATCCTCGTGGTGGCCAGCAGAGTAATCCAAGCTTCAGAGAGCCAAAAAAGCGACTTTACCTGATTTAAGTATATTTTGTGGCTTTCCACTTCTATTTATCTAGCAACTGTATTTCGCCTGCTTGCTGATACATTGTTATTGTTTTTTCTGCATTTATTCTGTTTTTGCACTTGTTTCTCAGTTTGTTACTTTTAAAATCTGTAACTGTTGCAAATTGTTTGTGTAGGCTGTGATAGCCGATTTATAGCATTTATAAGTGTTTACTGTATCTGTTTCTGCTTGTTTTCTGAAAAAAAAAAAAAAAAAAATATCTCTTGTTTTCCCGCCTTACTAAGCTAGAATAGTCCAGTTTCAGAGCTTGCTGATCCCTGGGCTTTGTTTGCAGTTCCTGTTACTGATTCTTTACCTAATGTGGAAGAGAGGAAGTTCCCTTGCTTACCAGTGGGAGTGGGAAACATTGAGCTGCCTGTTGGTCCAGTTTTGTGAGGTTTCAGCCAGCAACTTGTAGTTTATTGGTCATTTTGGGCCAGTTCCTAGCTTCTTTCAGCCCCCTGATATAAAAAACGCTAAACGCGCGTTTGCGCGATTTAGCGAGGAGCTGCTACTGTTGCACACTAGGGCAGCGCCGGTTAAGCAGATTTAAACTGTTAGGGCTACCTAAATTACACTCTTCAAATTTTCCCTTAAAACTACCTTCCTCGAACTATACTACTGATCTAATCAGCGTATCCTATAACTAAAAAGATCATCTCTACTTGACTCCAAGTAGACTATTCTCTATCTGTTAAACCTAGCACTTGCTCCTACAGTACTTATTACCTTGATACGGTGCTCTTGTCATAGATAGTACCCCAAAAAGGCAAACCCCCATTTCTCGGTCACCCACGTCCCCCGGAATCTTCTTTAAAGTTTTTGTCTATTCCTTCTAGCATGTCGAGGGATCAGTTGCTAGTGTCCTCTCCTGCTCAGCTGGTGAACCTGGGAATATTGAGGCAATGTTACAATTGCCTCATGTACACAGAACAACCCTCTCCTCCTCCCACAAAACACAAATACATGCGAGAGATGCAACTATCGGCCAAACTGGAGGCTGAGCTCTCTCAACATAGGACTGGCAAGACCAGTCAGGAGGAGAAGGTTACCACACACACTATAGACCCAGTCTCACATAGTACCATCACAACCTCAAATCATACACATAAACACACAAAGACATACTCGGAGGCTCTGATCAAAAATCTACCAAAACAGCAGAGGCCACCAAAGCAGACACCCAAACAACCACCACCTCAGAACACATCACCTGCAACACATAGACCTCACAGTCAGGTGTCAAACAGTCACAGCCCTTAAGGCCAAACAAAATGCCAGACACACTAGTCATTGGTGACTCCATAGTCAGACACACTGACGTCCCGCTCACCAGACTGAGTAAGGAGAAGGTCACAGTAAGCTGCCTGTCGGGCGCTAGAATCCGCCACATAACGCAAGCACTCAGGTCTCTCAACAGCAGGTACAAATACGACTCAGTCATTGTCCACGCTGGTGTAAGCGACCTGAGGCGTACCTCCTTGGACTACATGAAAAGAGACATTGAGGAGCTCTCTGATTATGTAGCCCAGGCAGGTATGACCCTGACCTTGAGCAGTATCCTACCTTCACCAAGAATGATGCCACAATACAGAGATAAGATGATCAGCTTTAACAATTGGCTTAAACACTGGTGTCATTCAAAGGGGATCCAGTGTCTGTCTGCCTGGGATGACATGCTGGACAAGCCACGCTGCTTCGCAAGGGATGGCTTGCACCTGTCACCCCTGGGATTCCGGATATTGGCAAAGGCTCTTGCCACCCCATAGTGCCTTTTTAGGCAAGGCTCAAATTCTAAACCTACCACCCTAGAACACAAAAAAGGAAAAAAAACTAAGGGTAATGCTGCTCAACGCCAGAAGTCTGAATCTCAAAATGCACGCACTCGAGGCCCTTCTCAGTATGGAGAACATCGATGTCTGTGCTGTGACAGAAACCTGGTTCAAGGCTCCTGAGAGCACCCCAGCACTATCAGGTTTTACCTCATATCATGCGTTCCGGCCCCAAAATCCGGACAATACCAAGAAAGGAGGGGGGTATCCATATTCATCAAGGACACCCACACCTCAAGACTGGTGGCAACGCACGATGCATCGGAGACCATCCAGGTGCAATTAACCATAGGCAAGACTGCTCTGCAAATTGTAGCATGTTACAGGCCACCCTCACAAACTCAGGAACCTCACATGGCCTTCCTGAAAACACTAGAGGGGATAAATGTATCACCAAACACCATCATACTAGGTGACTTCAATTACCCTAACATAGACTGGGAACACTACTCAAGCCCAAACACCCTAGCCCAAAAGTTCCTGGAATTCATAAACTCAAATGCCATGGAACAACTAGTTAACATCCCCACAAGAGGAGATAACATACTTGACCTCATCATCACGAACATGGGAGCACAATGTTCAACACTGGAAGTATACCCCTCACTGGTGAGATCAGATCACAAACTAATCTCGCTGGAGGTCCTCATCCCACCCCACCTGAAATAAAAAGACCACAGTAAAGAACTTCTCGAAAGCCGACTTCACACTTCTAAAGACTAGTGTGGTCTCCTTTAAGGCCCCGAGCGGGAAAACAGTACACAAGCCGCTGAATCACTTACAAATGCCTTCTACCAGCACCTGCAGGACTGCATGGATAAGGCAATCCCAAGCAAAACAAAGACTCTTTGTACCAAAGGCAAGCGTCCAGTCTGGTGGACCCCAGCCATAAACAAACTCTACAACAAAAGGAGGAAGCTACTACAAGATAGAGCAAAATCCTTAAAAGGTAAGACACCCTTGATCACTATAAGTAAAAAACTAAGAGCTCTCATAAAATCATCCAAAGCAAATTTTGAGAGAAAAATAGCTAAAGACTCAAAAGACAATCATAAGGCCTTCTTTAGCTATGTCAGAAACCTGGGAGGAAACTCCCAGATATGCTCAGAACTAGTTCAAAATGATGTGAAGATTACTGATCCTACGGACATTGCCAACATACTGGCTGACAGGTTCAGTGCAAACCTCTCCCCCCTCCCCCCCAAAAGGAGAGATATCTATACCAAACGATTGCAGCCCCCAAACATCTCCAACGCCCAAGTGAGAACTGCTCTCTCCAAAGCAAAAACACAGCATCCATGGGACCTGATGGTGTCCCCGGCTGTGTGCTCCACGAACTCAATGAGGAATTAAACCCACAGCTAGGACAGCTGTTTAATCAAAGTCTTACCTCTGGATACGCACCCAGGAGTGGCGACTGCAACTGTGGTCCCACTTCACAAAGGCGGTGCCTCCACCGACCCTGGAAATTACCGGCCCATTAGCTTGACAAGCCTTATCTGCAAAGCCATGGAGAGGATCATAATGGACCTCATAAATAAAGACATAGGAATTTGCAGACTTTGGATCCAACCCAGTTTGGCTTTGTCAAAGGCAGATCATGCCTTTTAAACTTGGTTGACTGTTTTGAAACAGTCACCAAAGCCATTGATGAGGGAAAGGCAGTCCATACAGCCTACCTCGATCTGGCGAAGGCCTTCGATACAATACCCCACTCGGGTATCATTGAAAAACTCATCAGCTTAAATATTAACCCATACATCACAAGATGGGTTGCAAACTGGCTGAGTGACAGAACCCACAGGGTCAGAGTTGCTGGCGCCATGTCAGACTCAAAGCCTGTCACAAGTGGTGTCCCACAGGGCTCAGTCCTGGGCCCACTCTTGTTTGGCATCTACTTCTCAGTACAAGCAAACACAGGAGGGTTATGGCTGACAAAGTTTGCAGATGACTGCAAACTGGGCCATAGTAGAAAACACATCTGACACAGATATCCTTCAGAAGGGTCTCACAGAAACGGATAACTGGTGCCAGAGCCATGGCCTAAAGTTAAATGCCAAAAAATGCATAGTCATACCCTTCGGGAAAAACAAGGTTACCCTTAGCTACCAAATAGGTGGCAATCCACTGAGCACAGAAGAAGCTATCAGGGACCTGGGGACCCAGGTTGATAGTAGTCTGTCATTCGACACCCATGTAGCTAAAGTAGTTAGGAAGACCTTCTACATTGCCCACCTTATCATGAAGGGATTCTCATCTAGATCAAGGGAGGTCATTGTCTCCCTCTACTCATCACTCATCAGACCAATGATTGAGTACAATGCCCCATTCGGAATGTATCTGACCCGACACTTGCAGCAGCTGGAGAGGCCACAAAAGTTCCTCACCAAAAGGATAAAGGGTCTCAAAAATCTGTCCTATGCTGCCCGACTGAAAGAACTCCAGCTCTATTCAGTCGCCACCGCTTGCTCAGAGGTGACCTTTGCCTAACATACAAGGCCATGTCAAACCCAGATTTGATGAATATGCTTCACCTCAAAAAATCTAGATCGATCAGAGCCACAAGGGTGGGAGACTTAAACCTCGACACGGCTATTAATAGGACGTGCTGGAGGGATAGATTCATCACCCAAAGACTCCCTATGCTGTGGAACAAAATCCCGGTATATGTGAGGCAGAGCACCTCGCTGGCCTTGTTCAAGAGAAATCTTGACCAATGGATGGGAGATCGCAGATATACCCCAGGGATTACCTCAGTGTCACTGCTCGACAGAGGCACAGCAAAATAATGGGTATAGTCCCCCATACTAAAGGGGTGGCGTAAGCCACAAAACGATGGGCTAGGCTTGTAAATGCCCTCGGGCAGATAGCCTAGTATGAACCTATGAGCCTATGAACCTACGAACAACCCACCACTTCCTCAGTTCTTCCTTCTTTCAGCCACAAAAAGAAAAAAAATATTAAAGAGTCTTGGCCACCTCAGCTGATTAATAAAATTGTCATCCTCTGGGATTTTCAGATTCCAGTTTTGGACTTTATTAACAAAGAACTGCATTGGTGGAGGCAATAAGATGCCCCAGGTTTTGCTTGGGAAGCGTTTTTTTTGTAGGGATAAAGGTGCAAAGTCTGTGGGACATTTCAGACAGACAAAAGCACATGAATTTCATTTCAGACAGACCAAAGCACATAAATGTCAAAGAGGTGCTAGCTGTGATCCATGCTATAGAAACTGTTCATGATCTGTGGTCCCTGGAGCCATTAAAGGTAATTACAGACAGTATAAACAAACTGTCACCAGGTCCTACCCCCTAATGCAGGCTGGCTATGATGACTTGGGACTTTACTTTACTGTATAACTCTTCAAGCATCTTACATTCTGTTAGAGCAAAACATAGTGGCATACAAGCTGAGAAGGACCACGACAGACTCTCACAAATAGAAATTGAATGAGGGGATTTTCCAGGAATGGCTACAGTTGTGGAGAACACCTCAAATATATCTCCTTTAAAACAGACAGTGAAGTAAATTCTGCACCAAGACATCTTGTAGCCAGATCCGGAAAAACTGATACAGTTTCATTCCAGTGGTCAGAAACTTTCCTGTATGGATTTCCACCCTTTCCACTGATATCCAGAATCATTCTGAAGATTTAGAAGCGCTCTCCAAAAAATTATTGTTGTGACTTCCTTCTGGTGCAGGCAACATTGGTTGTTCCATATATTGATCGGTTTTGCAGTAGCCTTAGCTAAATGGGTAATATCCTGCCAAGGATATAATAGTTGGTTAGGTTCCATAGCTTCAGGGCACCTTCCAAGCACCCAAACTATCAGTCAGGTTGAGCTGAGCTGACTAAAGAGACAGGTTTGGGTGCTAAGCCCTTCAGAGCTTCCTTGCAGTTGAAGAGTGCAGTCCTCTGCAGTTTTCTGTGGATCAATGGTTGGCTTTTTCTGTTCCTTTGCTTGGCAGATAAGTTCCCTTTGGCGAAAAACCTTCCACATTAAAATATTGTTGTTTTATTGCACTTTCCTGTTTAGGAATTTATTTTTAAGCTAGGAGTTAACAGACTGTCTCAAGACAACTGTATTTTTAATCAGGAATGCACTTTTTTCCGGTCAGCTTAAAAGTTGTTTAAAGTAATTTAAAAACATATTTTCTGTGAGGAATTGTGTTTATTTTACTTTTGTGGGCTGGTATAGTGTTTTAAAGTGCTTTTTACTGTGTTTTTGTGTGAAAATTTGACTTTTAAATACTTTACATTTTTACAGGCTTTTGCTGCTTGTTTTCCCCAAGGAAAGTGGCATCATTTTAGGCTAGACCATGGAACAAACTACCAGTCCCATAGATGGTCCTTCTTCCAGCCATAAAAAGGAACTGCAGGCGGTCGACCCTGCTGTTGGCCATAGCTTGTTTCTTAGACCACTTACCTGGTCAACCAGCTTTTACCCTAAATCCCACTGGTGTAGCACCTACAGCCTCTACGGACCAGGGTTAGGTACATCCTCTGCAGCTTTTGGGGTCCCTTGAGTGCAAGGGAGAGCCACTCTTGTCAGTCCTGAGCCAGTCTTGTCAGTCCTTGGAGAGGGAACAGGGAAGACTTCCCTGTTCAGTCAGAATATTGTGCCCACTCCTGGGGAAGCTGCTGGTGCCATTAATAACACTGTTGGATCATCAAAAAGAAACAGAAAACTAACCATGTAACTATTCCTTCTCAAATTTCCTTAGACAGGAGTAGTTTTCTGGGTTTGACTCAGGGTTTCATTCAGGCTATTGATCCTTTTTATAAGGCTGTTTCTGGTAAAAGAAAGAGGCATACCTCTTTTCTTGAAGAGATTCAAGATTCTGAATTTGGGAAGGAAGATGAGTGGATCGATACAGTTTTTTTTCTCAGTTTTTTTGATTCAGACTCAGCGGAAAGCTCAGTTTCGGATTCTGTCTGTGGGCGTTCATATTTTTCTGAATCTATTTCCAGAATGTGCCAGTGTTTTCAGTGGGACAACACTGAGGTTTTTGCAGTCCTATAGAAAATATGATGAGCTGTTTCAGAAGGAATTGCCAGAATTTTCACCCCCCCAGTTCTGCCAGCAGTGGAGGGTTTGTGTCTTACACCCTGCAGTTTACTGGCAGGCAGTCTTCTACCCCTAAAAAAGCAGATAGAATATATAAAGTTCCTCAGTCATTTAAGTTTTTATACACTTTTCCCAAACCTGACCCAGTGGCTATAGCTGTAGTTATTCCTGCTTTGCTTAACATTTGGTTAATTCCAATCTTACTAGCTCTGACATGGGTAATATGCTTCTGCATCTCTGATTTTTAGAATGTTGAATTGTCGGGCTCATATATTATTCTGACTAATTGTGAAAGTATGAGGAATGTTTTATCTGCAGTTACCTCGGCCTTGGCCCCGATCCTTATGGTGGAGCCGGGGAGAGCTTCCTCCTTGTTGGTTGGTAAGGAGGTGCGCTCTCCATCAGCATTCGACGTGGTGGAGAGGGTTCTCTTCCAAGGATCGAGACCCTAGCCTATTTCCTTGGACTCCGCCCAGGCTCCCGTGGATTTGGTCACGACTCCCTTCAGCTTGTCCCAGGGACAGCCCATGCTAGAGGACCCCCAGGTGGGTCCCATAGTGGAACCCCTCATGATTCAAGAGCCCTCTTTAGAGAGTCCCACTGAAGGGGGTCCCTATAAGCACTCATGTAAAAGCAGGCACATGGACTCCCCTGAGTCCCTGACAGACGATACTGACTTAGATGAAGGTGAGGGTTCCCCCAGGTCACCTCCCGAGGCTGTCTCCTTTGGAGACATCAGGAAAATCCTTCGCCAGAGGGGAGGTTGGTCAGCCCCAAAATCCTCTACGGATGAGTCAGTATTCCTGGAGGCCTTTGGCACGGGCCCATCTACATCCTGGGTATCCCCTCCTGTGGATTCCTTAGTGGATCTTATTACCACGCTGGCATGGAAGGAGCCTGACACCATAGAGCCAATACCAAAATGCCCGGACAGGATCCTCTCTCCTCCCTCAGACAGGCCTGGTACAAGGGATCCCCAGTGAATGCCATGGTGGTTGCAACTGCCACCAAGAAGGAACTGGCACAGGAAAGTTCCTCGGTCCACCCTCCGGACAAGGAGTCTAGGGCGGTGGATCAGTTTGGGAAGCGAGTTTTTTCTTCAGCAACGTTTTTCATTTGAGCGGTGAATTGTTTAGCACATGTCATACGACTTCAGCAAGACCTAGTCACAGAGTTTGCTGTGTCACCCCCAGAGTCTTTGTCAGCAGAAGAAAAGCGATTATTCTCCAGGAAAATGTCGACTCTCAAATCTGTATCAAACACGTCCAAGCGTCTTCTTTCCCATGCCATGGAAGGAGCGGCTAGGGTGGCTGTGACCGGCATAGCTATGAGGTGACAAGCTTGGCTTAGACTGTGTCAATTCGCGGACCCCTTCAAGGCGTCATTCACAAATGCTCCCTTCGATGGTTCTTCCCTGTTCAGGAAATCAGTACGTGACACTCTGGTCCAGAGCGAGAAGGATGGGAAGACTCTGCCATCGAAGTCTGCTTCTCTAGCCCTCAAAGATCCTTTTCTAGGAATCAGAGAGGGCAAAAGAAGATGTGGTTCCGAAAATCTCATTTTTCCCGGGACTCTCAGGACAGCTCGTCCCCTAGAGGCAGAGGGGGACAAGACAGATGCTGCCTCAGAGGCAGAGGGGGCCGAGGAATTTTGGATCTAGGGAGACCTTCTCGGACAGACCCATGCAGCAGCGCTGAAGGGTTGCCCAACTATCCTACTCTGGAGACAGTCGGGGGAAGATTATCATTGCATCTAACGGCTTGGGAGTCCATTACGGTGGACCATTGGGTGCTTCAAATAATATCCAGAAGCTACTCCATCCCGTTCGTTACTCCTCCCATCCAACCAAAGCACCTCCCAGATGTTCCACCCACTCAAAGGGAGGCGGCAGTGCAAGAGATTTCAAAGCTGCTTTGCAAACGAGCCATCGATCTGGTCCCCCCAGATCAGTCCAGATTAGGCGTTTACTCCAAGTTCTTTTTAGTGCCAAAAAAGACGGGGGAACCTCAGGCCCATATTGGACCTGTCATCCCTGAACCTGACTGTAGCCAAGCAGAAATTCTGGATGGTCATCCTGCAGTCCAATCTACCTTATCTCCGAGAATGCGACTGGATGTGCTCGATAGACCTCCAGGACGCTTACTACCATATCAAAATTCGCAGAAGCTCCAGGAGATTCCTTCGCTTCCGGCTGGAAGCCAATCATTTCCAGTTCAGAGCCCTACCCTTTGGTCTCACCACAGCCTCCAGGGTGTTTACCAAGGTTATGGCAGTCGTAGCGGCTCACCTGAGGCTTCAGGGAATTCAGGTGTTTCCTTACCTAGACGATTGGCTCCTCGCTGCTGCCGCCAAGCGTCTTCTTTGCATGGCCAGAGACTCCTTCCTGCATCTTGCAGTCAACCTAAGGATTATCATCAATGTCTCCCAAATCCCTCTTGAACCCAGTACAGATCTTGGAATTTATAGGGGCATGGCTGGACACCCTACAATTGAAAGTCTTTCTAACTCGAGACAAGGTCCAGAGCCTACGGGATCATGTATCAGCGATCCTTGGCCCTAGGCTGCCAATGGCGGGCAATGTTCTCTGAGCCCTAGGCTCCATGGCCACAGCAATCTCAATCCTTCCCTGTGCACGCCTTCACATGCTGGTGCTTCAGTGGACCCTTGTAGTACAGTGGTCTTGGCTAGACCTCCCCATGGACTAGCCAATTTGAATCAGCAGAGCCTGCAAGACGTCTCTTCTCTGGTGGCTCCAATCGCTGGAAATCTTGGCAGGGTGACCCTTCATAGCACCCACAGCCCAAGCCACAGTGACCATGGATGCCTCCCAGCTCAGGTGAGGGGCATTATTTTGGGAGGACGGTCCAAGGCACATGGTCCCAGACCGCGACCAGATTGTATATCAGTGTTCTGGAGATGAGGGCAGTGCTTTTAGCATTTGCAAGCCTTTCACGGTGTTCTTCCCTCGGGGATGATTGAAGTTCAGTCAGACAACATGTCTGTTGTCTGGTACATCAACAAACAGGGGGAACCAGATCTTACCCTCTCTGTCGTGAGGCTATCAGAGTGAGGGAGTGGGTGATCTCCACCAGTCGGTTTCTGATTGCAACGCACATCCAGGGATGCTCCAAAATTTTAGAGGACAGATTGAATCAGGCTATTCTAATGCCATACAAGTGGTCTCTGAAACAATCAATAGCGGAGGAGATCTTCCTTGCGTGGGATCAGCCTTGCTGAGATGTCTTCGCATCTCCTTCCAACGCGAAGTGCAGCGAGTTCTTCGCTCTGATCCCCTCACCAGGGGACACCTCCAGAGACGCTTTTGTCCATGCTTGGCCTCCCGAGTTACTGTATGCTTACCCCCCGTTACCTCTCATTCCGAAGTTTCTTCAGAAAGCTTGCCAACTGGGGTGCACAGTGATCCTCATTGCCCTGTTCTGGCCTCGTCAGGTGTGGTTCCCCTTCCTCTGGTCTCATGTTCTAACTCCTCCTCAGATTCTGGATCCTTGCCCGGATCTCATCTCTCACCCCTCGGGCACCTGTCCACCTGACCTGGACAGCCTCAAGCTGACGGCTTCTTTGCTCCAGTTCCCCTGATTGCTAGGACTCCCAGTCTGTCATCTTCAGTAAAGACTATTCTGGTGGCATCCCACAAGGCTTCCACTAGGAAGATTTACCGCAGCAAATGTTAATGTTTCTCTATCTGGGATTTTCAGAGGAACCAAGATCCCTTTACAGCCACGGTTCTTGCAGTGCTGGAGTTTTTGGCCAATATTTTCCAACAAGAGGCTAGTTCCTCCATGGTAAAAGTGCAACTGGCAGCCATCTCTAATTTTCATGGCGAAAATATGAATGCTCTGGCCTCTTTGAGACTGTATAAAGCTTTCCTGAAAGGCACCTTTCTTTTACGCCCTCCGGTTAAGGACTCAGTCCCTCCTTGGGACCTTACCCTAGTTCTGCAGACATTAGTTGCTCCACCCTTTGAACCTGCAGCATCAGTAGATTTGAAGTTCTTATCCTGGAAGACAGCTTTCCTAGTGGCCATTACTTCGGCCAGGAGAGTTTCTGAGATTCAAGCTTTGTCTGCCATGTCCCCTTTCTTGATCTTTCATAAAGACAGGGCCTCGCTCTGCACAAACCCTTCCTTCTTACTGAAAATTGCTTCTGAATCAAACGTTAATCAGATGATTAACCTGTCTGTTTTCTTTCCAAATTTTCAGAACAAGGGTAAATATAAACTGTATTTGCTAGATGTTCATAGACAGCTTTGTTTCTATTTACACAGAACTAAACCCTTTCGTAAGTCGGACCAGTTATTCATGTCCTTTTCTAGACCCTTTTTGGGCAAAGCCATATCCAAGGTCTCCTTAGCTAGATGGATTACACAATGTATTCTGCAAGTCTATAAGGACAAAGGTCTGTCCCCACCTGGTCCTATTAAAGCTCATTCTACCAGATCTATGGCGACTTCTGCTGCTTTTTGGTCTAGGGTTTCACTGGATGATATCTGTGCAGCAGTGATCTGGGCAAGGTCACATACATTCATTTCTCATTATAAGTTGGATTTTATCTCTAGAGGGAGAGCATCCTTTAGCTCTGTGGTGCTCAGGAATATCCTTTAAAGAGGGCCTCCCAGGAGTTTTGGTAGCTGGGGACTTTGTCCCACAGGTTGCAGATAAATTAAGTTAACTACTTCAGATAAAGAAGTTATGTACTCACCATAACGTTCCATCTGAGTAGTTATACTTCATTTTCTGCAACCGTCCCACCCTCCTTCCCCCAAACATGTTCTAGGTTAGTGATGTTATTGAGTTGCTGATAGTTTGGATAGTGGCAAACTTGATCTGAGGGAAGGTAGGAGATGTGAGGGATTATGGGGTAAGGGGAGGAGCTTGCAGCAGATGCTTGGAAAAAGTTGCCGGCTCGGATCCGATATGAATCCGAATACCCACAGGTTGCAGAAATGAAGTATAGCTACTCAGATGGAACGTTATGGTGAGTACATAACTTCTTTTTTAAGAAGAAATGGCAGGTAGATTCTAAAAAGAATTCAGGACCCCCCCCCCCCCAAACCAAGGACAGTCCAACAAGTCAGAATGACTATTTAAGGGACCTTGTCTTCCACTTTTCTCTTTGGCAACAAATAGTTTCAGACAAATAAGTTCGAAAGATTATTCATCAAGGTTACAGATGGCAGTAGGAGGAAATCCCTCTTTTCAGGGGGTATTTCCTCATCCAGCAGAACAGGCTTTTTTGTTTCCCCCCATCCTTCATCACATGGTGTCAAGGCACTGAACTCTTGTAACCATCTTTGTCCCTGTGTCCTCTTCACTTTGTTACAGACAAGACAACTGTCATATGGTACATAAACAAGCAAGGAAGACGCAGGTTGTACCCCATTTGCAAACCAACCATGTTAGCTTGGGATGTAGCTTTACAACTTTCTCCCTCTGCAGGCATCCTACATTCCATCAGAACCAACGTGTGACAAACAAGCTGAGCTGGACAAAAGCAGACTCTGAAAAATGGAAACTAGATCAGAAGGTCTTCCAAAATTGGCTCCATCTGTTTGTAGTTACTCAAGTAGACCTATTTGCATTTGCCTCTTCTCTGAACAATCAGCTGGCAAGATTCTGCTCCGGGACTCCATGCAAGACTGACTAGAAGACGGATGCCTTTTCTTTTCCTTGGACAGGAATGTCGCTCTACACTTTTCCATCCTTTCAATGATATCTGGGGTACTTCTGATGATTCAGAAGGAATCTCCTGTGATCATTGTGGTGACTCCCTTCATATCTAGGCAACAGAGGCTTTCCCTTTTTTTGTAAATGGCCAGAGACATTTACCACAGGCTTCCTCATAGAAAAGATCTACTCATTCAAGAACAGGGATGTCTGTTACACCCCTATCCCAATTAACTTCAGCTGATTCCTGGATGATCGCTTCTTAACTCCCTTTAGGCACCTGTTTACTGCGGATGTGCAGCAGGTACTACTGGAGGCAAGAAAGCCTGCTAGAGAATCATATATTTGCAAATGGAAAAGGTTTTCTAATTTGTGCCTACAACATAACCAACACCCATTCAAGGCTAGTTGTTCACTGGTTTTACAGTATTTGTGTGAGCTACTATCTTGTGGACCTTTCTTACTTTTCCATCAAGGTTTGTTAAGTGGCCATTTCAGCATGTCTGCCCATGGATCCTCCTCTTTCAATGCATTCTCATGTCAAAATGTTTTTTAAAGGGGTTTTGCATAAGCAGCCTCCAAGAAATCCAATGGCCCCTCCTTGGAATCTTAATTTTGTGTTAAAAAAGCTAACATTTGCTTCATTTGAACTGAATAATTTGAATGATTTGAGGTTTTTCTCTGATCTCTGTAAGAAGAGTGTCTGAGTTTCAGGCTTTTATGGTGAGTCAGCCCTATCTCATTTTCCACAGAGACAGGGTTTTTTGAGGACTAATCCTTCTTTTATGCGAAAAGTGGTATCTGAGTTTACTTTAAGCCAAACTATCCATCTCTTTGTTTTCTTCCTTAACCTAAAAATGATGGAGATAAGGATATTCCATACCTTGTAGACAAACAACACAGGTACTATCTTGACAGAACTTAATCTTTCATATCTTCAGATCCATTGATCATTTCTTGTGAAGTTAAAAAGAAAGGACAACGTGTCAAAATAGACTACTTCCAAATATTTATCTAAGACTATTACCTTTTGTTATACTCACCATAAGAAAACTTTTCCAGGCACAGTCAATGCCCACTCATACGTGGCTTTTTGGAAAAGATTGGATTCTAAAAGTTTTCCAGAAGCAGCAACTCTGTCATGCATGCATACAATTCCAAGGCATTTACAAGCTTGATTCCTTTCCCAGATCCAGATCAGGTTTTGTTAGGGCCATTCTCCAGGGCTTTTGTATCTCCTTCCACCTCCCAAATGTATTAAGCTAGGGTAATCTACCCATATAGCTAAGGCTACTGCAACAATGATCAATATGATGAACACAGTATAATTTTGTAAGTAAACTTAACACAACAGTAGATGTTTGAATGTTCACTGTTGCAGTAGCTGCTTCCTTTCTCCATCCTCCTTGGATTTTGATGTGTTCTTTATGCCAGAGTGTGGACATTTATCTTTTGTTGGCCGTAGCATTGCCCTTTCAGGTCTCAGCTTGTCTCTGTTGCATTAAAACTCTGAAAGGCTTGGTGCCCAAACCTGTTTTTTAGTCAGCTCAGGTCAAGCTGAATAATGGTCTGGGTGCATGTAAGGTGCACTGAAGCTTTAGAAGCTGACTGGCTATTATATCATTTGGCAGAAGATAACCCATACAGGTAAGGCTACAGTAGCAGTGATTAATTGAACATCTGCTGTTACGTTAACTGTACTTTTTACCTTCTTAAGAAATTGGCCAGAGGCAATTACCACAGGCTTCCTCACAGACTGGATCTACTCAGACAAAACAAATGAAGTTTGATACATCTCAGTCTCAAACTAATTCACCTGACTGCCTGGATGATTCAGTTCTAATACCTTTTAGGCACCATTTTCAAGGATGTGCAGCAGGTAGGAAATGAGGTAAGAAACCTTGCTACTAGGAAAGATTATGTTAACTAGTTGCGAAGATTTTCATATTGGTGCTTCACCTATAACCAGGGCCCTATCTAGGATTATTACCTCTGGTTCTCAAACATTTGTGTGAGATACTACACTATGGCATGTTTACTTCTTTGGCTAGGGGTATTTATCAGCCATTGCAAAATGTCTGCCTGTGGATCCTACCCTTCACTTTGGACTTACTCAAGCTGTTCTGGTTTTTCTGTTGATATGTAAGGCCACATCTTATTCAGGTGACACTTAGATGAGATAGTTATTTCTATTTGCATATTTACCACCTATTCTGACTGTTTTGGGGTCATTATTTTTATAGACTAACTGGTTAATTGCTCCGACATCTGCAAGAAAGTGTCCAGGTTGCAACCATTCATGATGAGTTCACCCTTTTGCTTTTCCATGTATACATGGTTATCTGTAGAAGAAAATCCACCATGTAAGATTATCTTACTTGCAGAGTGTTATTCTCACCATGGTAAAACATTTCAGGGCACAATTAAGACACATTATGAAAGAGCATTGATATGAAGTTGTTCTATCTCGGCATTCATTCTTACAGATGGGTTCGGAGCTGATCCTCTGCTCCAAGTCAGCCAACTACAAAGCTCGAGGTCTTCAGACAGCTCGAGGCCAAGTCCCTATCCCATGATGCACCTTGAGTTACTCTGATCTAGTTTGCTGCTGCAACAGATCGGAGGTTTCCTCACAGCTCAGGCCAGTATAACAAATTTTTCTAGAAAAATTTCTCTTTTCAACTTTATACCTTCATAACTTTATAACCTTTTAATAGCTTGTTAACTAGTGTTAGCTTAATTGTGATAGTTCCTTATAGTCCTTTTGGCCGTCGTTTATATAGGCCTTTTGTATCTCCCTTTCCTTTCTTTGGTGTGCCTTTATATATATATATATATATATATATATATATATATATTAGAATAGGTTTATTAACTTAGAAGTGTGTTTTACCAACATTTATAGGCTTTAGAGTGTGTTTATACATTTATAGTTAGCTCATATTTAACTATATAGAGCCCATTTGCTTTTTAAGGGCTTCTTACTGTTTGTGTGTGTGTGTGTGTGTGTGTGTGTGTGTGTGTGTGTGTGTGTGTGTGTATGTGTGTGTGTGTGTGTGTGTGTGTGTATTTATATATTTTTCATGGCTGACAAGGATAAGGAGAAATAACCCAAGTCTAGGTTTAAAAAATGTCCAAAGTGTGGGCAAAAGATGTCTGTGACTGATGGTCATGTTAATTGGGTTTATTGTTTGGGTGCTTTGCACTTGCAAGAGAGTTGCTCCATCTGCCATTCCTTTAGTAGCCATGTACTTCATGAAAGGAAAAGAAAGTTAATCAACAGAGGACTGTTAAAAATCTTCCTTTCAAGAAGCTTTGGGCAACCATGATAAAACTAGTCAGTCTCCCAAATCTTCCAAGTCCTCTAAGGCTTCATCATCGGACTAGACAAAATCAAAGAAACCTTTGATGTCAGCTCCACAGTCTTCTGAGCCGAGCGCTTTATCTTTTTGGAGCCGATCCCCATTCCTGCATCCAGTCTCTGCAGTATTGAAGTCACTAGTCCTCCGGTCAGTACCACCCTGTATCCATTCATCTCGGTCCTCGATAAGCCTATCCGATTTGGATGTGGATCATGTGGTGCAGAAGTTGTTACAGGCACCGGCGTTTGCAAAATTTTTATCGGTTCCAACCCAAGTGGTTTCGGAACCGAAACCTGTTCCTTCATCTACATTTTTTCTTCCTCCTCCGAGCCATACCGGTCCGTCGGAGCTGGAGGAGTTGAACCTTATTATTGTGGAGCCTTTGGAACTGATGCCTGCTCCAGTGCCATTGGTTCCATTTACTCAGACTTCCTTGGTGCCCATCGAGGAGTCTAGGAGCCGACACTCGCCGATCGGGTCCAGGGAGGATAGTCGTACTGACCCTTCAGTTCCAACTTTGCCTCTCGGGACCCCTGCTCGGATGAGTTCGACTCCTACCTCTGGATGGAAGCCCACTGTTCCTGTGCTGAGGGAATCATCTGTTTCTTCAGATCCAGTGGTTTCTTCTCACCAGAGCAGAGGTGCTTTTGAGGCCATGAGAAGAGTAATGTCCCCCAGGACATCCACAACTTCAGGACCAACTACCTCTTCCCCAAAAGCGCCTGTGTCCACTTCTGCCTCACAGATCCCTTTGAAGTGTAGAGACCCTGAGCCTCAGGAAGCCCCACTGGGTGGGCCCTGCTCTTCCGAGACCTCACCAGAAGTTCCCACTGATGAGGTTCCCAGGAAGAGAATTTGCAAGAGGAAGCATCTAGACTCCCTGCAGGAGTCTCTCACATATGACACTGACTTAGATGAATCAGAAGAATCCCCACGGTCCCCGTCTGAAGATATCTCATTTGCAGATATATTGAAAATCCTTAAGCAGAGGGGTGGCTGGAAGCCCACCAACCCTACTGAAGATGGGTCGGTCCTCCTGAAAGCTTTCAGGTCTCAACCCTCCACCTCTTGGGTGTCTCTGCCCTTCGATGAGCTTATGGAGCTGGTCTCATGAAGGGCGTGGGAGTCTCCGGACACCATAGAACCTGTCCCTAGGAGGCCCAATACATTTACTTCTGTCCCTCATGATAAGACCTTTCTCACTAAGGGAGTGCCTGTTGATGCCATAGTGGTGGCGGTAGCCACCAAAAAGGAGATGTCAGAAACTTCTTCCGCTATTCATTCTCCTAACAAAGACTCTAGGATCATGGATAGGTATGGGAAGTACATGTATAGCTCAGTGACTTTTGTCATGCGTTCACTGAACTATGTTACACATTTCAGAAGACTGCAAAGAGACCTCCTAAAAGACCTTAGAGATAGTCTTCAGGATACGGTAACTGAAGGAGCTTCAGACAAGGTTGCCTTCCAGCTTGCTACCCTTAATTCCATAGTGAACTTGTCTGTGCTTCTGATCTCATATGCAGCCAATGGAATGAGTAGTGCAGCAGGTACAGGAATTTCTCTCAGGAGACAATCCTGGATGCGCTTATGTTCCTTTGCAGAGCCCTTTAAGTCATCCTTTGTCAACACCCCTTTTGATGGCTCATCTCTTTTTGGGCCCAAAGTTAAGGAAACATTCACCAGGTGTGAGCAGGAAGGAAAGACTCTGTCTGCCGTCAGAGTCCATTTTTCCATCCCTACTAGACCCTACCCCAAGGGTCAAAAGGGATGAAAGATGTGGTTCTGAAAAGCCCAAGGAGCCTTTCTGGGCACACGTGGTGAACCCCCCTCCAGGGGCAGAGGAGGGGGCAATAATGGAAGACGCCAGCCTCACGGCAGAGGGGGTCTGCAAATACAGGGTGACAGAGACCAGTTCTTTGGGACGCCCTACCAGTGCTCCTGAAAGGAGACCCGACTGTCCTACTCTGGAGGCAGTCAGGAGTCACTTATCTTTGTATCCAGATGCCTGGCTCAAAGTAACAAATGACAACTGGGTACAAAGCATAGTTTCCAGAGGATATTTTAGTCCGTTTGCCACTTTCACCCTGTTGACAACAAAAATCCCGGACGTTCCACCCAGTTACAGGGAACAAGCAACAGTAGAGGTCCAAATGTTGCTAAGAAAAAGAGTCATCCAACCAGTCCCAGCAGACCAGATAGGATTCGGAACTTACTCAAGATTCTTTTTAGTTCCAAAAAAGAGGGGACTGGAGACCTATTTTGGACCTCAGCAGACTAAACAGATCTGTCAAGAAGAAGTTCCTGATGGTCACACTTCAGTCGATACTTCCCTTCTTAAGGAAAGACAACTGGATGTGCTCGATAGATTTCCAGGATGCGTACTACCACTTAAAAATGGCCAGACCATCCAGGGATCATCTGCGTTTCTGGCTGGGAGCCAATTATTACCAGTTTTGAGCCCTGCCCTTTAGTCTCACTACAGCCCCCAGAGTGTTCACCAAATGTATGGCAGTGGTCACGGCTCATCTGAGGCATTTGGGATTCCAGGTGTTTCCATACTTAGACAATTGGCTCCTCACTGCCACCACCAGGCATCAGCTAATACAAGCCAGGGACACCACACTTACTTTTTGCAATCAACTGGGCATTACCATAAACTCAGAAAAATCGGCCTTGTCACCATCGCAACATATCATTTTTTTCTGAGCAGAACTGGACACCACCACCACCACTTTAAAACTTCCATCAGAAACGATATCGGTACTTTGTCAGCAAATTCAGAATGTCATATCCAGAGACAAGGTGCTAGCCTCAGCAGTGCTAATGTTGTTTGGGATGATGGCAACTGCAATAATAGTGATTCCGTTGGCTCGTATGCTCATGTGGATTTTACAGTGGCTGCTGTTCACACAATGGTCTTATCAAGAGTTCCCAATGTCTCATCTCATTATTCTAGCAAACACATGCAAAAAGGATCTTCGGTGGTGGTTGACCTCTCTTCAAGTAACGATAGGTCGTTCTTTTATCCTACCCTCACCATGGGCCACAATGACCACGGACGCTTCCCTGATCGAGCAGGGGGGGCATTTTCAGGGAAGAACAGCCCAAGGCACATGGACCGAACAAGAGACACATCTGCATATCAATGTCCTGGAGATGAGAGCAATACTCTTGGTGTTGCAGTACTTTCAAGACTCTCTCCTCTTGGGACAATTGCAGTTCAGATGGACAACATGTCGGTGGTCTGGTACTTGAACAAACAAGAAGGAACCAGGTCCTATCCCCTTTGTCGAGAGGCTCTAAGAGTATGGCAGTGGGCTACATCCACCCAGCACTTTCTGATAGCAATGCACATCCCAGGGAAATCCAATGTGATTGCAGACAAACTGAGCAGGGCAATTTTGTTGCCCCATGAGTGGTCCCTCAAAAAAGAAATAGTGGAAAGAATATTCCGCAGATGGGGCCAGCCTTCCTGTGATCTTTTTGCATCCCCCATGAATACAAAATGCAGAAGCTACTTTGCCTTGTTTCCCCCTCCGGGAGATTCCCCAAGGGACGCACTCGTACACGATTGGCCCCCGGGTCTCCTCTATGCATTCCCACCAATTCCCCTGATACCCAAAGTATTACAGAAAGCAAAAGTCTTGGGAAGGACCACCATTCTAATAGCCCCTCATTGGCTTCATCAGATTTGGTTCCCCTTCCTTCAACCTCATCTGTTGGAAGAGCCTTGGATTTTGGACCCAGTTCCGGACCTTCTGACGGATTCGTTGGGGGCTCTTCATCCCTCCCTTCAGCCCCTAAAATTGACAGCTTTGATGCAGGAATTCCCAACATAGCCAGGTTCCATAACCTCTCAAACAAAACACAACATATTTTAATATCCTCTCATAACTCCTCTACTAGGAAGTTGTACCTTAGCAAATGGAAGAGATTTTCCATATGGGCTTCTCAGAATAACATTGACCCTTGTCAAGCCTCTATTTCCTCTATATTAGAATTTTTGACTATGCTTTTCAGCAAAGGAGCAGTGGCAGCTACCATTCATGTACAGCTTGCCGCCATCTCTAATTTTCATCTAGGTAGTGAAGGATTTAACATAATGTCACACAAGCTATCCAAAGCCTTTCTCAAAGGGACTTTCCACCTTAGACCACCAGTTAAATCACCTTATACCCCCTGGAACCTGAATTTTATGCTCTCACACATTATTCTCCCACCTTTTGAGCCAGCTTCTTCATGTGATTTGAAATTTTTGCCTTGGAAAACTATCTTTTTAGTAGCCATCACATCTGCCCGAAGAGTGTCAGAACTACAAGCTTTGTCCATAAAACTCCCGTATTTGTTTTTTCATGCTGACAGAGTTTCACTTCGAAAAAATCCTTCATTCGTACCTAAAGTTTGTACTGAAGCTAACCTTAACCAAATTATAGATTTACCAGTGTTTTTCCCTAAACACACCAACAATTTAGAGCATATGCTGCACAAGCTTGATGTTCACAAGCAGCTCAGATTTTACCTGTATAGAACCAAAGAATTCAGAAGATCAGAACAATTTTCTGTTTCCTTTTCAGATTCTAGGAAAGATATGCCTGTGGCAAAAACAACCCTATCTAAATGGTTATCTGATGGCATTACTTTCTCAGCTGCCAATTTACCTTTACAACACAAAATTAAGGCTCAGTCTACCGGAGCTGTGCCCACATCTTCTGCATTTTCAGCTAGGCTACATATAGACAATATTTGTGCAGCAGCCACTTGGTCAAAGCCTCATTCTTTTATCACTCATTACAAAGTCGATAAGGCCTCCAGGGACAGGGCCTCCTTTGGTTCTACTGTCCTGAAAAACATACTCCGGTGAGCCACCCGAGAAAGATGGTGCTTTGGACGCTACCCATCTGTAAGAATGAACGGCGAGATAGAACAACTTCACATAAAGAAGTTATGTACTCACCATAACATTCCATGTGAGTTGTTCATCTTGCCTTCATTCTTACTTCCCACCCTCCTACCCCCTCCAGGTTTTATCGAGGACCGAGATACTAGTTTTATCATGGTTGATTTGTCTTCCTATGGTTTTTACCTAAAAAAGTGACAGAATGGCATATGGTGTTATTCGAGGCAGCAAACAAGATCTGAGGTAACTCAAGGTGCATCATGGGATAGGGACTTGGCTTCAAGCTGTCTGAAGACCTCAAGCTTTGTAGTTGGCTGACTCGGAGCCGAGGATCAGCTCCGAACCCATCTGTAAGAATGAAGGCAAGATGAACAACTCACATGGAATGTTATGGTGAGTACATATCTTCTTTTTTCTTTGGTGGCATATTGGAAAGGATGTCCCCAGAAATATTTTAGAGGCAACTATATGGTACTCTGTACATAACTGAAAAAAAAATACATTCTGGATTCCTTTTCCCGGTACAGGACTGGCTTTGATAGGACCATTCTCAACGGTGACCTGGATCCTTATCCTTCCTCCTCCCAGGTTTGATATCAACACATATAGCTAAAAGGCTACTACAGTAGTGAGGATGATAAACATAATACAGTTGTGTGAGATGCACGTACCATAACAGTAGATGTTTGAATTTGTCACTTCTTCTCTGGTTTTATATATTGCTAGTTGCTGGGATATAAATTTATTTGTTAATGTTTATATGTGTATATTTTATAAGTAGAGAATGAATATGCTCTTTCTCTCTCTCTCTTTGGGCAAATTTCTTCCGTCTGTCAGCTGATTTCCCTCCTGCGGACTGTCCAGTCAGCAGTCAGACTGAAGGTGTGGGGGAGCCAGAGCTTTGTGAAGTTGGCTGGTTGTTGTTTCCTGTTCAGGAAACAACCCATATAGCCAAAGGCCTACTACAGTGAGGAATTCAAGAATCTACTCATCTTTTACCCAGGGTCTTGCTGGTGTACTCCTTACAGCCACCATGGACTGGGGGTTAGACACATCCCTTGCAGCTATTAGAGTGGCCTTGATGGGCAAGGGAGAAGACAGTCTTTTTTAGTTCTGGGAAAGTGTGCAGGGAATGCAACTCTGCTTAGTCAGAAAGCTGTGTCCACTCACAGGGAGGTTTTTGCTAACAAAAGTGGATTAGTTTCACATTTTCCAGTCAAAAAGAAAAAAAAAACTTAGAACAGGAGTAATTTGTTTGCCTTAGCTCATTGTTTAGTGCAGCTGTTTTCCCTTCTTTTATGAAAAAGTTTTTGAAAGGGGTGTTGAATGCCAAGCCTCCTAGGAAATAAGTGGCACCTCCTTGAGGCCTACATTTTACATTAGAAAACATAACTTTTGCTTCATTTGAATGAGCTCATTAAGCTAACTTGAGCTTCTTAAAATGGAAGATAATTTTACTTATTGTTCTGACATCTGTAAGTAGTAGAGTATCTGAGTTTTAAGCTCCTGTGGTTGGTCAACCTTATCTCATCTTCCAGAAAGATAGAGTTTTCTTAAGAAGCAATGCCTGAAATGGTATCCAAGTTTTCTTTAAGCCAAACTGGCCATCTCTCTGCCTAATTTCCAGAATCTAAAAAAAAATGAGAGAGAAAGGATATTCCATACTTCAGATATCTACAGACAACTCAGATATTGTCTTGACATAATAAAATCTTTCAGGAACTCTGATCCATTGTTGTGTTCTTGTGAAGATAAAAGAAAGGACAAGCTGTGTCAAAGCAGACTGTTTCCAAGGAGCTGTCTCATACTATTAAATTTTGCAATACTCACCACAACAAAACTATCCCAGGCAGGGTCAAGGCCTACTCTACCAGGGCCTTTGGTTCCGCTATAGCTTTTTGGAAAGGGTTGGATTCTAAAAGTATTCTGGAAGTAGCAATTTGATCTGCTGTACATACTTTTTCAAAAAAACTATAAACAAGTTTCTTTCTCCAGGTCTAGGACAGGCTTTGCTTGGATCATTCTCCAGTAGCTCTTGGACTGTCATCCTTCCTCATTTCAGTCAGTCTAAGTTGCAGAAATCTACCCATATAGCTAAGGCTACAGCAACATTGATCTATATGATGAACATAGTACAACTGTGTAAGTAAACTTAACATAACATCCAATATTTGAATGATTACTACTGTAGTAGCTGTTCCTGATGTCCATCCTCTTTAATTTTGTATATTTTCATTACCAGGGTGAGGACCTTTTATTTTTGTTTTCTTGCATTATCCTTGTCATGAATTTAGCCTTCATGTCTCTGTTGACATGAAAACACTGAAGAGCTTGGCCCCCAAACCTGACTTTTTAGTCAGCTCAGCTTGGGCTAACTGGTGGTTTGGGTAAAGGGAAGGTGCCCTGAAGCTTTGGAAGCTGGCTGGCTGTTACATCCCTAGCAGGGTATAACCCAAACAGCTAAGGCTACTACAGCAGTGATCATTCAAACATCTACTGTTGTGGCAAGTTGACTTACATAACTGTATTTTCCTTTAATGTTGTATACATATTACTGTATTCTACACAGTCCTTTCCTTTTTACCTGTGAAATATCACTTCATGTTCACATTTTATACACTCATAGAATACCTCCCTTATGTCTAGAGGAGAAAAATCAGTCCCTGGGATTCATGAAGCTTGGCGCAAGGACGGCGTTAGCCTTGCGCCAACTGTGCGGCGTAGAGATGGAGCAGCAGCACCACATGCATATTAATGAAGGTGCGCTGCCGTAATGGCCACGTGCATAGGAAACGTGTACGAGTGCAGGGGGCATGTCCAAGCGCTGCACGGAGGCGTGAACATGTTGGCTGCATACGCGCAACTTAAAATGCTGACTAGTACAGCCTGCCTCTAATAGTAATCACTCCTGTCAGTATCCGTGGATACTGAAATGTATGCAATGCATACAAGACATCATTGCGAACACCACAATAAGAAGTAAACACAAAGGCACATAGCTGAATATTGAGTCCCCGTCCCTCGAACAAAGATATTTAAAACCCCGTGCCCGTATTCCATTGTAGTGTCACTAGTTATACCAAGTGGATGCGAACCACATCGTGTTAGCGCGACGCCAATTGCCAATTCTAGCCCAATGGTTTGGGTTACCACCTGTCCTACATTGTGAGGGACAGTCCCCCTCTAGGCAGGTGTGTCCATACCAAAATAATAATAAATGTGAAATGTCCTGCGATAGTAGGACATAATTATGTCCCACATGTTATGTAATAGTCCCATACAGTACGTATGTCCATATATAAAACAGAATAAGCAAGTAAACGAAACAGAATAAGCAACTACACTTCTACAACAATAAAAGGTTATATGTAGGCATGATACTAAAGTACTATCCTTTGTAATAACCATGGGTATGTGTTGGCCTGTAAACTTAGATGTGTGCCATGAAAATGTCCCATCCAGGTCATATGCAAAGGTGGAAACCCTACCAATGGTCAGAGCATTCGCCCAATATCTTCCCATTCGTGGTCCAAGTCGTCCTTGTCAGGGTGGCCCATAGATGAACGGGTATTACCCAGGTCTACCTACCATGTCATGAAAGATAAGTATTTGTGAGTACCTATGTGCGTGAAGTACAGCATGTGGATGATCTGAAATGTTAGTGTAGACTTCACAACCATATTGGTCCCAGAGATATGTAGTGTACGCAATGTGTTCTGTTGACTGTGCCATGAGCTATCAACTAGAGAAGGGATGAATGTTGTTTGTGGAATATCGGGGTGGGGGGTGACGGGTAATGTAATAATTCGCCAAGGGAAGACTGGGTTGGATGCACAATAAGTGAACTGGCGGTTTACGAGGGAGCGGTGGGTGAGTCAGGAAGATAACCAAAGAACAAATATACACATCCGCAATACAATCCCACAAAAATGTGAACATTAAAATGTGCAATACACATGTACAGAAATGTTACCGGCACATGCCCACATAATGATCTGGCCTGAACTGAGCCATCCAACCC
Source organism: Protopterus annectens (assembly GCF_019279795.1). NCBI lineage: Eukaryota > Metazoa > Chordata > Ceratodontiformes > Protopteridae > Protopterus > Protopterus annectens. Next base: position 1,746,634,036 of record NC_056744.1, on the reverse strand, counting down.
CAACACACCTGGATACATAATTGAATACACATCATCCCCTTCACAGTACACCACCACCCCTTCCTGAACGTCCACCAAAACCAGCCATACCTGGGCTGCTAGATAGGCGCGGCCATATCTGCACATAGTGATCCCTACCCATATCTAGTAGGCAGTCTCACCCTAGGCAGTCTCAGGATTGTAAACTATGTATCCCTTGCATGTATAACCCTACCTTACAGCCGTAAAGCAAAGATGGTCATCGGTCCCCACAATTTTTGGATATCCCTCATGGGATATGCATCTGTTCTAAACATTAGACTTGGTGTCACGACACGATGTCCAGTCCTGTATACATCTGGACACAAGTTGTATGAGCAGTGGTTGTCCACAAGACTGCACAGCCTCCAGCCGGTCCTGCAGAACCTACGACCCAGGATTAAACACCTGACCATGATGCACATCTCCCCATGTGCATTATTGGGAATATATACCTTACACATTTGCATAGTGGCAGTCGGTTATAGGGTGCTTTAAAGTAGACATAAGTAGAGTTACCACCTGCCCCACCTTGCGAGGGATTAAACACCTGACCGTGATGCACGTCTCCCCACGTGCATTAGCGGGAATATATACCTTACACATTCGCATAGTGGCAGTTGGATATAGGGTGCTTAAGGCGCTGTAAAGCAGATGTAAGTAGGGTTACCACCTGCCCCACCTTGTGAGGGACAGTCCCTTTTTGGGCAGTTGTGTCCAGACCAAATATAATACAATGGCAAATGTCCTGTGATTGTAGGAAATATGTCCCATATTTCATGCAACAGTTGCATAAAACAGTTATGTATGTAAAATACTCAAAGTTACAAGAAACAGATTAAGCAAACAAATCGCTACAAGAATAAGTGTTCATTTAGGCAAATAAGTAAAGTTCTAACCTTTGTACTGACTGTGGGTATGTGTCGGCCTGTAAAATCTGATGTGTGTCCAGAAAATGCCCCGCTTTGGCCATATGAAAATGTAGCAACCTGAGACGTAAGCAGGTATGCAAGCGTGCATGCGCAACGATTGGTGGCGGTGATTCAACAGTATGGGAAATGTAAATGAGCATGTAGGTGTATTAGGGTGTATATGCATGTGTATGTACAGACTGATATACACACACGCACACACACACACACACACACACACACACACACACACACACACACATATATATATATATATATATATATATAGTTCCCATTCAGAAGCCTGAAACATCATAAGCCTGAAAATCAAAATCCTGAAACCAAAAGCCTGAAAATTCAGAATCCTGAAAACTCAAAATCCTGAAAGCCCAAAATCCTGAAAGACCAAAATCCTGAAACTCAAAATCCTGAAAACACAAATAATGCTAATATGTCACTATAAAGACACTAATATCTACCAACTGACCCTGACCCTAACCCTAAGGTCCGTCACTATCGCACACTCACCTGACCCGCTCTAAACCTAACTCACTTAAACCGCCCCTAACCCCAATATTTGTCACTATTGCATACATGCCTAACCTGCGCCCTAACCCTAACTCACTTAAACCGCCCCTAACTCTAAAATAAAACCAACCGCACACTTACCTGACCCCAACGCATGACCTAACACCGCAGGGCTAACAATAGCAAAGCCACAATGACATCAGTATGTCTATTTTGTGTTTTCAGGATTTTGAGTTTCAGGATTCTGAATTTTCAGGCTTTTGGTTTCAGGATTTTGATTTTCTGGCTTATGATGTTTCAGGCTTCTGAATGGGAACCATATATATATATATATGTCTACTTTATTTGCCTGAACTTTCATTTGCCCAACACCCATTTGACCGAAATTTAATTTGACCGACACTTCATTTGACCGACAGTTCATTTGACCGAAAAGCATTATTGGCAAGAAAATGGGATATGCCCCCTTCCCCACTGCAGTGCGACCCTGGAGTTAGAATATATAGGCACAGCCCCTCACAATGGGGGGTGTGGGGGGCGAAGGCCCCCCACTTACATTTCTGTTACTAAAGAATATTAAAGCAAAATAATATGAAATTAAGTGGGGGGCTTTGCCCCCCCCACACCCCCCTAACTATATATATTCTAACTCCAGGGTCGCACTGCAGTATGGAAGGGGGCATATCCCATTTTCTTGCCAATAATGCTTGTCGGTCAAATGAAGTGTTGGTCAAATGAACATTTGGTCTCCGGGGCAAATGAAAGTTCGGGCAAATGAAGTGTGTGTGTGTGTGTGTGTGTGTGTGTGTGTGTGTGTGTGTGTGTGTGTGTGTGTGTGTGTGTGTGTGTGTGTGTGTGTGTGAAGAATGAACATGGTCACAATATAGGAAATCCCCGTAATAGTGCTGTTATAATATCAGGATGGCCATAGATGAGCACACCTCTGCATCCCTAACCACAAGTAGGACACTAAAAGTGGAATGAACGATCTCCACTTGCTAAGTCTGACTTTCATCTAGGTACAGGGCAGTCCCAGTCCCCAGTCGGACAAGCCTAAACCCAGAAGACCATATGAACACCCTGACAATCGAGCACACGTATGTGCCAGGACTATGGGCTTTGGAGGTCTGAATATCCTCGGAGTGAGTCAACATGCGGCACGAGTCCACAGCAGTAGGGAATAGGGAATGGCGCATGTGTAGTAGTGTGTTTTTTCCAACAGGTAAATGGATGCCTGTTGTGTAAGTGAAGTGATGAGGTGTGTGTTCAGGTAACTATGCACCATGGGTATACATATAAATGAGGCAGAATACCAATAGTGTAGTGGTTAGAGCATCTGCCTAATGAAAAGGCATTCACGGTTTAAGGTCGACAATAGCACATATCATTTTCCTTGTGGAATGAATGTTGCTCTGCTGTAAAGCCGACATTTAAACATGTAAAGGTGAACATGTGTATCGCATGGGACTATTAACCAGATCCTTTCAATCAAAGTGGTATTGCATAATGTATAAGGCACAAATAAGTGACAGTAAACATATGTAACACACTGTAAGCATAGGCGAGTTTGCCTGCGTGGGTTTAAGCAGCTCCCAGCATAGGAAATGTATGTTTGTACGTATAGATGTAATATATATATATATATATATATATATATATATATATATATATATATATATATATATATATATAAAGAATGGACGTTGTAACAGTAAAGCATACACAACGGATGTGAAGAAAATCAAGAGCAATGTTGGTATTATAAAGTGCTTTTAGCGTAAGTCATAAAAAGTTGCCCAGGAGTGAGCAGAGCACCGCTACTCACCCCACAGGCAGGGTTTTACCAGTGGGAGTAACATAGTTGAAATGATGGGTCTACTTTACACACAGACGGAATGTAGTCCCATGCTGGGACCTCCAAAAATTGGAAAGCGCAAATGGCTGTATTCCATAACCCCAGGAAAGGCATATATGTGCAAATATACATGGCAGGAGACCCTGTGAATACACGAGACGGGGCAGAATGTGTGTAGGGCCCCAAAAACTCTGGAGAGGGAAATGTGTAAAGGTGTGTCACGGCTGTGATAACAAGTGGATAATGGATGTTATGCATGTAAATTTAACACAGGTGAGGTGGAGGAACTATGGGTATGAAATTATGGATCCAGGCATGCCAGGGTTGGATGGGCCGGTTCTAATGGATTGCCTCGTGGAGGTCAGCTAGGTCATAATAGGTATATATGCATACTCACATGCAGACAACAATATATGTTGAAGTACAAATTCTGTAACACATGCATTCCATTTGTTGACATAAATAATAGGAATGTGCCCATACAAACATCGACAGTACATGGATTAATAGGCTGTGCAGAAGAGGGACGGGTCGAATCACACTATCACATTCCAATTACCATCGGTAATCCATACATGAACATATAGCGACATCTGTCTGCTGTATAACGTGCTACATACCGATTGCAAGATAACTGGAGTGTGTCGGTGTTATAATGAATAAGGCACTAGTATGCTGGTGAAGCTTATAAACACCATTACGCATGTGTAAGTGCGTATGAGCGGGGAATGTATTGACACACTGATGTACATATATATAATCATATATATATATATATATACATACATACATACGCACACACACACATATATATATATATATATATATATATATATATATGGTTCTACCTGACATAGTCGAAACCACACAACACCGACAACCACATCACCGACACCACATATTCGACAGTCCATAAACACGAAACCACACATAACCGACAACGAAATAAACGGTACACAAACATAAACCCCATACACTGCACACACCACAATAACAATTAAAACAAAACACATCCCCATTCCACAAACCACACACACAACACAAGCACACCAAAATCCTTACAAGCCCACACTAAACCTTACCTAACCCTAAGGTCCGGCTCTTACCTACTCCTAACCTTAACCCTAACTCACTTAACTCCACCCCTATCGCCTCCCTAACCCTAACTCACTTAACCCACCCCTATCGCCTCCCTAACCCTAACTCACTTAACCCACCCCTATCGCCTCCCTAACCCTAACTCACTTAACCCACCCCTATCCCCACAGACCCAATCTCCACACTTACCTCCTCAAGCACCTAACGTCGGCCACTACCGTGATACTCACACAGCCTTTCCCCATGTCGGCATCCTCGGCGTTGGTGTTGTCATCCGTGTCGGTCTTCTGTACTGTCGATGTTCTGCCACTGCGTCGCGGCGTCGGTCTTCTTTCTTCGATCTTCTGGGAGCTCAATTCATGTCGGTCTCTTCTGCTGTCGGCCGAAGTCAGGTAGATATATATATATATATATATATATATATATATATATATATATATATATATATATATAAAACAGCAAGATATGAATATACATGTATGAATACATATGCAGATACGTCTGTATATGTTAATGTAAATAGATATATATATATGTTACAGTAAATATACACATGTATATATCTAGGTTATGTTACAGCAGTTACGGGTAACATGTTTAGACCGGGCATATGTTATTGGGAGGACCACTCAATAAATGTCTACTTACCACCCCCCAGCTAGGCCGGTGAGACGTACAGTCACGCAATAAAGGTAAATACAACACTGCTTCCCAGACCACCGGCTGGAAACTACCAGTGGGAGAGATCTACAAGGTCTATACTTTAAACATGGACAGCGCCATCCCTTGCTGGACACCAAAAGTTTGGTGCCTTCAGCCAATGGGAGTAACACAATTACGACCAGGATGTAGCTGTACACGGAACAGTAGGTTGTGCAAGCTTGATAACACATGGGTTGACACAGCATACGACATGTGTCCTGACACGGGGAGAGTGGGCAGTGTGTAGGGGATGTGTTCATATCCCACCTGCGTCCACCTGCGCCCACAGTAAGGATGAGTGCTGTAGAGTAGTGGCAGGTGGGGGAACTATGGTTTTGCGATTATGGGGCTAGGTGTGCAGGTGTTGGCTGGCAGACGCGTATTAGGACCGCCCCGTGGGTGTAAGTAATATTCCGATGTGGGTATAGCAGACGCCCATACCTCCCAAACTGTAAGAGCACATCTACTTCACAGTCCATAAACCATTGGGGGAATACATAGGGACCATATCATTGAACTGTCCCCGATTACCAGGGACGTCCGTGATTACGAATCAGAATCTTAACACAGTCCCAACTAAACCATCCTAGAACTAGTGATATTAGGAGGAAAGGTGGTGGAATACACATAATGAATAATGACAACATGTAAGAGTCATAAACTGCATGCACCTCAGACAATGTGTATGAATACATATGTGCTCTTTGTCCGTCAATGTGTCAGGTTAATAGCACCAACCTTCTAAATATGTCCCTGAGGTCGTTATGCAGTGTCCCTGATTCAGTGTTTATTCTTCCCCATTCGTATGAGAGGTCTGATAGTGAGAGAAAGTGCATGTTCCGCCGACTACCTTAGAAAGTTGATAGAATAATAGGTTTGAGGTTACCACTTGTTCACTTTTGTGAGGGACACTCCCCTGTGGGCAGTTGTGTCCTGCATAATAACTGTAATTAAGGCAAATGTCCTGTGATTTAGGGCAAAGACTATCTATATTGTCTGTTGTAGTAGCATAAAACAATTATGTTCCTCTGAAACACCTAAATGTTATAGGTAACAGTATAAGCAACTATAATGCTACAAGAGTAACCTTTTATTTAGGCAAAACAGTGAAGTACACCACTTTTTACTGGCTGTGGGTGTGTAGCCCTGCAAAGTCTGACATCTCTACATACAGGTCCTATAGGGTTGCCACCTTTCCAAATGGTCAGAGTGGGACATGTTCTGTAGAAATGTCAGACATTCCAGGACTAAACATACCTACAGCCGTGCATAGTACAGGATTACACTTATTTGCACAAATAAAAGCTTAATCTAGTTGCATTTGAATTGTTTATGCTACTTTACATAACATAGAAGTGTCATATATAAAATAACTGTTGTATGCAATTATTAATGAAACGTAGAATATAATAATGCCCTGTAATCTGGACATGTGCTATATCTTGATTATTTTCGCACTGTCCCTCGCAAAGTGGGACAGATGGTAACCCTAAAGTCCTACCTTGGCCAATTGAGAAGGTGGCAAACCTGTAATAGGTATGCGGTAGCATGACCCGTCCGACGGATGTGGCTACCACAACCCAACTACTCGTTTGTAATGCAGGGTCACAGTTCCCATGTATCAGCCAGATGGGAGCAGAGTGTATGCGGAACACACAAATATGATTAATTCACTGGACAGTCCGCTGATTTCGTACAGTCGAATGCCATGTCATTGCCTAATGGGCAGCCATTCCCAGTACTGTAGTCAGGAGTGGCCTTAGGTCAACTGGTGCCCTAGGCAGTGGGCACAATGGCACCCCCCACCACACCACCCAGTGCCCTCATCCTGGTCTACCTACACCAAATAAATACTGGTAAAGTGCCCCCACTAAAGCGGCACCCTAGGCGGCTGCTTAGTTGGCCTATGCCTAAGGAAGGCTATGACTGTAGTCATGTAGTCCAATGTGATAGGCATCACAAGGTATGCCTAAGAGGAACACACGAATATGAATGATTCTCCAGACAGGCCGCTGATTCCGTACAGTCGAATGCCATGCAGTCACCTAATAGGCAGCCATTTCCGATACTGTATTCATGTATTCCGATGTAATAGGCATCACAAGGTGGGAGCACATTGTATGGGGTACACACAAATATGATTGTGTCACTGGACAGGCCACTGATTCCGTACAGCTGAATGCGATGCAGTCGCCTAATGGGTGGCCAGTCCTGATACTGGAGTCATGCACGATGTAATAGGCATCGCAAGGTAATATTGTGGTCCTCACTTACACCCAGGGGTGTGAGTGACAGATGCAAGCACCAATGCTGGTGCATTAGCAAGTGTGGGATCGAGCGGGTGTAAGCGTGTTTGGCTACCATTATGCGAGTATTGCACTGGTTAAGCAATGTAGAGGCTAATCGAGCATAAGAGGTTGTAACCAGAGGATATCATACAGCGCAGTCATTCACCATTATAGGAATGTATCCCATCATGTAGATGTACATGTGAGTGTTTATGTCCAGCATATAGGTACATACATATATAGAGATGTATCAGGGACATACCATGTGGCAACAAAGCATTACAAACGAATGAAACGGGAAACACCATCAACGCCTGTATTATGTAGTGGTGTTGCTCTATGTGATCACAAGACTCTCTCAGACAGACATGTGTCAGTCATACACGCAAATAGTTGTACATTGGCCGTATACATCACTCTGTGCATGTAGTGTACGTTAACACAACAGTACCTGTCCAATCATTATGTGTGAACAGTACTCCTGCAATGTGCTGTGTGCAACATCATCATCATGATAAAGGTAAATGGGGTAACCATAGAGGGACCGGTAGTGTTTTGTGTACAATGGGGTCGTCGTCCTCATGTGTACCTGGACCATGTAGGAGTGATGTGCATAGGTTCATAGGTAGGTACTGGGCTGTCTGCCCGAAGGCATATATTAGCCCAGCCATGTTGTGCGGTATTCACCGCCCTTTTGGTTAGTTCCCTAGGCCCTTGATCTAGCAGCTAGTACCCTTGGCCCCTATCTAGTAGAGCTGTTGGTATGATCCCTGGTGTGAAATTTCTGTTACCCATCCATTCGTCAAGGTTCCTCTTGAAGAGTGATAGTGAGGGGCTCTGTCTTATGTAGATCGAGACCTTGTTCCATAGCAAGGGAGGTCTTTGCGAAGGGAATCTATCCCTCCAGCATGTTCTATTCATTGTTGTGCTGAGGTTTATATCCCTAGAGCGTGTAGCTTGAGTAGATTTGGTTTTGCTAAGATGGAGCATGTCCAACAGTTCTGGGTTGGACATGGCTCTGTAAGTTAGACAGAGATCGCCTCTGAGAAGGCAGTATGCAACAGAGAAAAGCCTTAGTTTTTTTCAATCATGCTACATAGGGCAACTGTTTGAGGCCAGTAATCCTCTTAGTGAGGTATCTCTGTGGTCTCTCATGCTGCTGAAGATGCCTGGCCAGGTACATTCCAATTGGTGTATTGTACTCAATAATGGGTCTGATGAGGGAAGAGTAGAGGGGCACCACTACATCCTTAGATCTTGATGCAAACTCTTTCGTGATCAGATGGGTCACATAGAAGGATTTTCTAACCACCATGGCAACATGGTTATCAAAGGAAAGCTGACTATCTACTTGGGTCCCTAGATCCCTTATTACTTCTTCAGATTTCAGGGGGTTACCTCCTATGTGGTAGTTCGCGGGTACTCTGTTTTTTTCCAAAGGGATTACTACGCATTTTTTAGCATTTAGCTTGAGACCATGTTTTGACACCATGCATCAGTCTCATTAAGGCCCTTCTGGAGGATATCCATGTCGGCCGGAGACTCTGTTATAGCACCCAGTTTGCAGTCGTCCACAAACTTGGACAGCCACAGCCCTTCAGTGCTTGCCTGTACTTCTTCGAAGTTATATGCCAAACAGGAGGGGCCCCAGGACAGAGCCCTGAGGCATACCGCTCATTACTGGTCTGGATTCGGACATAGATCCCGCTACTCTTACTTTGTGGGATCTGTCTGAGAGCCAGTTTGCGATCCATCTTGTGATGTACCAGGACCGTGTGCCTGAGGGGCAGTGACGATGATAACAGTAATATGTTATGATTCATATTACAAGGGTTTCATGTGCTCAGTGGGCACGTGTGTGTAATGGACAGCTATGTATAGGGTAGATGGTGCCCTAGGAACCGAATGGCCTTATGTGTCCATAGGTGAGGTTCAGATGTTGGGGAAGGAGTGTAGGTATGGCCGTGGAGGATAGGTAGGAGCACAGAAATGACAGCATACAGGGTTGGTATATGACACATGTCAGGGGGGATACACCCTGGATGGGGATGGGTCTTCGGCATTCAAAAGCCCATGGGAACAGTAGGCTGGTGGTCTCCAACCATGGGCAACTGCCACTGCACCTGCACAGCTGCAAAGGAGGAAGTGCTGGGGGCTGCCCAGGAGGGGCAGCATCACCCTGTAAATGTGACACTCTGCCCTTGAACTGGCGTATCTGGCTTCGTAACCCCTTAGGGAGCCACCTACGCAACATGTCCAGGACCGCACAACAGCAGATATATACCTGTCTGGTCCCGCTCCCAAGAGGGACATGCTCCATCCTCAGTGGTGGTACCACCAGAAGGTGGTGCAGAGCCAACAGAGGTTGTGGCCAATGTGTCATAAGATGGATACTATATAGGAAAACTACAAAACCCGCTCCCAAACATGTCCAATGGTAAGACAATCACGGCCACCTCTACACAGGCTCTGACAGACAAACACACACTTGCCATGTCCTGTATACAACCCCCTACTGTATCACACTGCAGCAACATGCGTTTAGGGCACGTGCTACAGCGAATACTACAAAGCACTGTACTTGTCTCACGCAGGCAGACACACACATACACACACACACACACACAAACACACACACACACACACACACACACACACACACACACACACACACACACACACACACACACAGTTGGCATGTCTGGGATTAGAACACCAACCAAACTACTTTACTACACTACAGCATTACGAAGTTACAGAAAGCGCTACCGAGATTACTGGGACACAGCACTCCCAGAGGTGTATTTGTAGATGGGTGACATCATCGGCCTTGCCAACAGTGGGTTTAAGAAATGTATGGAGTGTGAGCAGTATAAAGGTGTTACTCAGTCCTCTGGCAAACGGGGATACACACACACACACACACACACACACACACACACACACACACACACACACACACACACACGGCAAGTGTGAGACTAGAACACCGACCTAACTACTTTATTACACTACAGCATTATGCAGTTACAGAATGCGCTACCGAGATTACTGGGACATGGCACTCCCAGAGGTGTATTTGTAGATGGGTGACATCATCGGCCTTGATAACGGTGGGTATAAGAAATGTATGGAGCGTGAGCAGTATAAAAACATTACTCAGTCCTCGGGCAAATGGACACACACACACAGACACACACACACACACGGCAAGTGTGGGACTAGAACACCGACCTAACTACTTTATTACAGTACAGCATTACACAGTTACAGAACGCGCTACTGAGATTACGGGAACACAGCACTCCCAGAGGTGTATTTGATGATGGGTGACATCATCGGCCTTGCTAACGGTGGGTATAAGAAATGTATGGAGTGTGAGCAGTATAAAGGTATTACTCAGTCCTCAGGCAAATGGACACACACACACACACACACACACACACACACACACACACACACACACACACACACACACGCAGTTACAGAACATGCTACCAAGATTACTGGGACACAGCACTCCCAGAGGTATATCTGTAGATGGGTGACATCATCGGCCTTGCTAACGGTGGGTATAAGAAATGTATGGAGTGTGAGTAGTATAAAAGCATTACTCAGTCCTCAGGCAAACAGGGACACACACACACACACACACACACACACACACACACACACACACACATACACACACACGGCAAGTGTGGGACTAGAACACCGACCTAACTACTTTATTACACTACAGCATTATGCAGTTACAGAATGCACTACCGAGCTTACTGGGACATAGCACTCCCAGAGGTGTATTGGTAGATGGGTGACATCATCGGCCTTGATAACGGTGGGTATAAGAAATGTATGGAGTGTGGGCAGTCTAAAAGCAATTTATAGTCCACCGGCAAATGTGGATAGACATACACACACACACACACACATGCCAGTGGCGGGTACGGAACACTTGCCTTTTTACAGATTGCTATTACAGTACTACATACTTACGAATCGCGCCACACAGACTACACATGTCAAGGCTGTCATTATGACCATCTGGGAATGCGGACATCAACAGGGATCCTGGCAGTTAAGATATACATACCTGTGAACCTGTGTGTTTAAAGTAGGAATCCATTCTGACCTGGAGTATGCCCATCTGTGGAATGGATGACTACTACCACTATACAGGGTTACAATGGCCATGCCCATACACAGAGGCACATAACTGACACAAGGTGTCACTGGGCATGCTCACACACTTAGTAGCACAGAGCTGTTTGGAATGCACAATGTGTCCATCTACACAAGGATATACTGGGCATGCTCATACACTTAGTAGCACAGGGGGCATGCTCACGCACTTAGTAGCACAGGGCTGGTCGGAATCCACTACTATGTGTCCATCTACACAAGGATATACTAGGCATGCTCATGCTCCTAGTAGCACAGGGCTGACTGGGATGCACTCTGATGCTAAACACGGAAGGCCACAGTGGCCATGCTATTACAAGTAGACGTAAAGGACACATTGTAATGGGCTCTGGTGTTAGTAGTTGTCATTGTTAGCAGGAACACTGCTCTACATATATTTGACACCGGCCTTTTACACAACATCAGTTGTCATTCTGGGATGACATGGGTAACAGTAGGCAGGTCTTTGTCACATATCACATGCATCCATGATACAAGGGAGTGTGGATATTACCCAAGTCGCTCACACACTGCCATTCCAAGTCAAATGTCCTAAACACAAGATGTTATGTGATCCTATCTCGCCTACATTCTGTACTGATGGGTTCGGAGCCGATCCTCGGCTCTGACTCGGCACGCTATGCAATAGAGTGAAGTCTCTAATTGGCTGAGCTATTCTATATCCCAGGATGCACCACCACCAATTCCCCAGATCTCGTTTTCTGCTTACTAAGCAAGACGTGGTCTCGAGCTTCGCTGAGCTAAGTGCTTTCTTTATAGATTTTTTCTGTCAGGAAATTTCTTGAAATTAACCAAAAGCTGTTTTAACGGCTATTGTTTGTGTATGAGTGAACTTTTTTGAATATATTTTGTGGTAAAATTGTTTGTTTTTTAAGGGTAAGGTTTCCGTTTAAGTTAGAGGGGCCTTCCCCTCGTGTGTGAGTGAGCCTTTTTGTGTGCTTTTAGTGAAGATCAAGTACCCGTTTCAGTTAGAGGGTTCTTGGCTCTCTTGTTGTGTGACCCTTTTATTTCTTTTACTGTAAAGTAAAATTGTTCTGGTTTAGTACTTTTTTTCCCAACTGTTGACATTATGTCAAAAGAGCACAGACCCTCAGGGTTTAAAAAATGCACAAGATGCAGCTACAAGATGTCCATAATGGACGATCACTCCCTATGTGTGTACTGTTTAGGACCCAAACACCTTCAGGAGTCTTGTAGTGTGTGTCACGCTTTTTCCTCTCGAGTCCTCCAAGAGAGGAAAAATAAATTGATTCTAAAGGGACTTATTAAACCATCTTTTGAAGAGGCCTTGTCTTCCTCTTCTTCTCCCGCTAAGAAAAAGAAGTCGTCGGCTCCGACCAGTCCGTCGGAACTGACCACCAAGAAATCTTGGCAGGCTTCTCCATCGGCTCCACGGATTTCAGAGCCGAGGGCGGAACCGTCTGCCTCGATGCCTCCAGTCTCAACTCCTCTGGTTTCGGAGCCGATGGCTGGAGCTTCGAGAGGCGGGTCACCTTCATCGGCTCCGCTGATTTCGGAGCCGATGAGGGTTGTCTGCTCAGACTCTTTCCTTGGCGTCAAGTCCTCTCGCACCGAGGGAAATTATAATGGAGTCTCCTTCGGCACTGATTTTGATCGAGACAATTCGGAGCCAGTCCCCTAGTCCTTCGGAACCGGTGGAGAAGTCTAGTCTGACCCGTTCGATCTCCTCTCGATCCTCCAAGATGTCAGATTCGGACATCGACAGGGTGCTCCAAAGGCTGTTTCAGTCTCCAGTCTTCAAAAAGTTAGTTTCGGCTCCAGCCAAGTCGGCTTCGGAGCCGATGGTCCACCCTTTAGCCTTGGTTCCTCCTCCAACAACCTCGGCATCATTGGAGTCGGTGCTGGTGGAGCCGATGGAGGTGTCCGGGTCGGCTCCGACCCTTACTCCTACTCTGGCCTTTGGGTCGGAGTTCGGTACACGGACCTCTTCGGTCGGCCCCGAGGGTGGCGCTTCGGGACCGATGTTTTCAGTTCCGAGCCTCTCTCTCAGTGCGTCGGCTGTGGGAGTGCCGTCTGCTGTTATGGCTTTGGGGGTCGGACCTTCCCAGGAGTCTGGGGGTCCGGCCTTTAGAGCCATGAGGAGTGCTTTGGCCAAATCTTCTTTGGCTACCTCCACCGTCTCCCCAGCACCTTCCCTAGACATGGAGACTGGGTCCTTTGTAGTCCCCCTGTCTCAAGACAGCGGAGCCCTGGGGCCTGAGGTCACCCCCATTGGGGTCCCCTCTTCCTAGAGGTCCCTCTGAAGAGTCTTCGGAGGAACCCCCAAGCAAAAAACAGTGCAAGAGGAAGCACGTCGACTCCCCTGACGAGTCTGTCACCTCCGACACCGATCTTGATGATGCGGAAGGGTCCCCCAAGTCGTCCTCGGATGATGTCTCCTTTGCTGACATCCTGGAAGTCCTCAAGCAACGAGGCGGCTGGCAGACCAAACCCCCTTCCTCTGACGAGTCGGTGTTCCTCAAGGCCTTTGGGGCTCAGCCCTCCACCTCCTGGGTGTCTCCGCCCTTCGATGAGCTCCTGGATTTGATCTCTCGAAGGGAGTGGGAACATCCAGATTCTGTGGAACCGGTGCCTGCTCGCCCTAACAAATTTTTGTCAGCGCCCCCGGAAAAGGAATTTCTCACCAAGGGTGTGGCTGTAGATGCTATGGTGGTGGCATCTGCTACCCAGCAAGATGTGGCAGAGGCTTCGACGTTCGTCCATCCTCCTAATAAGGAGTCTAGGAGCATGGACCGGTACGGGAAGTGCACCCTCTCTTCAGCGGCCTTTACATTAAGGTCTCTGAATTACCTTACGCACTTCACTAGACTTCAGAGGGATCTGATCAAGGAACTCTCAGATACCCTCTCTGGTAACTTGCCTAAGCAGTTAGCCCAGACGGTTAGCTTTCAGTTGGCTACCTTGTCGTCGATATCAAACTCGTCCATGAGGCTCATTTCGTATGCAGCCGAGGGGGTGAGTAGAGTGACGGGTACAGGTGTTGCTCTACGGAGACAAGCCTGGCTCCGCCTGTGTCATTTTGCGGAGGCCTTCAAATCTTCCTTTGCCGAAACTCCCTTTGATGGGTCCTCTTTGTTCGGACCCAAGGTAAAGGACACCTTACCCGCTGTGAACAAGAGGGTAAAACTTTGACTGCCATAGGAGCACGGTTTTCCTCTCCCTTTCGGCCTTATCCCAAGGCTAAAAGAGGAGGGAAAATGTGGTTCCGTAAATCTCAGAAGAATTACCCCTCACAGCAGGACGATCCCCCCTCTAGAGGCAGAGGAGGGGGAAATTTTTCCGGAAGACACCGTCCCAGAGGCGGCAGAGGCTCCCACAACACTGGAGACCGCGAGTCCTTTCGTGGCTCTTCAACCTCTCAGCATCCCTGAAGGATTGCCCGACTGTACAGCTCCGGAGCCAGTCGGGGGTTGTTTTTCGAGGCACCTAAAGGCCTGGGAGAGTATCACTCAGGACCAATGGGTGCTCTGAATCATCGCCGGAGGTTACGTCATCCCCTTTTCACACCCCCCCCTCCATCCAGAAAAATCCCGGACCCCCCACCCAGTCAACGGGATATTGCAGCCATCAAAATTTCAAAGATGCTTCAAAAAGGAGTCATCCAACCGGTCCCCGTAGACCAGACCGGATTAGGGACTTACTCAAAGTTCTTTTTAGTGCCAAAAAAGACCAGGGACTTGAGGCCCATTTTGGATCTCAGCAACCTGAATCGATCAGTCAAGAAGTCCAAGTTCCGGATGGTCACCTTACAATCCATTCTCCCGCTTCTGGAGAAAGGTGTTTGGATGTGCTCCATAGATCTCAAGGACGCCTATTATCACATTCTGGTAAATCAGGCGTCCAGGAGACATCTGCGCTTCAGCCTGGGAGACAGTCATTTCCAGTTCTGCGCACTGCCCTTTGGTCTCACCACAGCCCCCAGGGTGTTCACCAAATGTTTGGCGGTGGTGACTGCTCACCTGAGGAGTCTAGGATTCCAGGTGTTTCCGTATCTAGATGACTGGCTCCTAACTGCCACCTCCAGGCATCTACTATTACAGAACCTAGCAGCCACTATATCTCTAGGAACCTCCCTAGGAATCACCTTCAATTGGGCAAAGTCTGTGTTGCTGCCATCTCAGCTTATACGGTTTATCGGGGTAGACATAGACTCAAGGCAAATGCGAGTCTATCTTCCTACAGAGAGAATAGAAACATTACAATCTCAAGTCCGAGCATTGCTCCTCAAACGCCGAGCCCCAGCAAGGATGGTCCTACAACTGTTGGGTTCCATGTCGGCTACCGTTCTCCTGGTGCCCTTAGCAAGATTACACATGAGGATTCTCCAGTGGCTCCTATCGGTCCAGTGGTCGTATCAGGAACTTCCTCTCAGTCACCAAATTATAATTACGGAGACGTGCAAACAGGACCTCCGTCGGTGGCTTATCTCGTCCAACCTGGATCAGGGGCGACCTTTCGTTCATCCTCCTCCAGTGGCCACTTTGACTATGGACGCCTCCCAGATGGGGTGGGGGGGGTCATTACCTGGGCAGGTCAGTTCAAGGCAAGTGGCATCCCGGCGAGACTTCCCTACACATCAATATACTGGAAATGAGAGCAGTGCTTCTGTCGCTCCAAGCACTACACTGCCACCTCCCCCAAGGTATGATTGCCATTCAGTCTGACAACATGTCAGTAGTCTGGTACCTGAACAAGCAGGGAGGGACCAGGTCCTACCCTCTTTGCAGAGAGGCCATGAGAGTATGGAATTGGACTGTTGCAACCAATCGTTTCTTGGTAGCAACACATATTCCGGGGAGATCCAATGTAATAGCCGACAGACTGAGCAGAACCATTCTCTCCCCACACGAGTGGTCTCTGAACGACAGAGTAGCATCTCAGATCTTCAGAAGATGGGGAACTCCTTGTTGCGACCTCTTTGCAACCCCTCTCAACATGAAATGTCTACGGTTCTTTTCTCTTACCCCGAGTCGGGGGAGTTTTCCCAAGGACGCCCTAGTCCAAGCTTGGCCCAACGGCTTACTGTATGCCTTTCCTCTGGTTCCCCTTCTCCCCAGGGTGATCCAGAAGGTGATTCACTTGCAGTGCAAGATGATTTTAGTTGCCCCATACTGGCCTCGTCAAGTCTGGCTGCCATTTCTTCGGAAATACGCACTGGATGGTCCATGGTTCCTGGACCACGTTCCAGATCTCTTGATCCACCAGTCGGGACAGCTTCACCAGTCCCTTCACTCTCTGAAATTAACAGCTTGGCTCCTCCACTTCCGACTATAGTCAGGAACCAGGTTTTAGACTCAGAAGTTATACATATCTTGTCCTCAACCCACAAGAATTCGACTAAGAAAATGTATAATAGTAAATGGAAGAGATTTGCCATTTGGGCCCAACTCCGGGGTTTAGATCCCATTACTGCCCCGGTGGCAGACGTTTTGAAATTCCTAGCTTCCCTATTCAATCAAGGGTCTTCAGTCTCTACCATTAAGGTTCAATTAGCAGCTATTTCTAATTTTCATGCAAGTACAGACCCACCTTTGATGAGCAATAAGTTGTGTAAAGCCTTCATGAAAGGTGCTGGGCTGCTACGTCCTCCAGTTTCTCATCCTTCTCCACCATGGGATCTCAATTTCGTATTAGGTGTCTTGACCTCTTCCCCCTTCGAACCGGCAGCAACTTCTGACTTGAAATTTCTTACCTGGAAGACCGCTTTTTTGGTGGCAATTACATCAGCCAGAAGAGTTTTGGAACTTCAGGCCCTATGTGTCAACCCGCCGTACTTGGTTTTTCACAAGGATAGAGTATCCCTTAGGCCCAATCCATATTTTGTTACCAAAGTTTGTTCCAGTTTCTGCCTTCAACAGTCTTTGGAACTTCCAGTTTTCTTCCCCAATTACTCAGACAGAGCAGAATATATCTTCCATTCATTGGATGTCCACAGACAATTGCATTTCTATTTAGATAGGACGCATCAAACACGTAAAACAGATCAGTTGTTTGTGTCCTTTTCGGACAATAAATTGGGCAAAGCCGTCACGAAGGTCACTATTGCCAAGTGGATCAGAGACTGTATTAGTCATATTTATTTTCTTTCTAATAGAGAGCTTACAACCACTGTGAAAGCTCATTCTACAAGGGCTATGGCTACTTCAACAGCATTTCATGCTATGCTTGCCATTGGTGACATTTGTGCTGCGGCTACCTGGTCCTCTCCTCACACCTTTATTTCTCATTACAAATTGGATGTGGCATCTCGGGGGCGAGCTTTCTTCGGTTCCACAGTTCTCAGGAGTGTTTTCCAGTGAGCCACCCAGGAATCAGGTGCTAGGGACACTGTCCCATCAGTACAGAATGTAGGCGAGATAGGATCACATAACATCTTTTAGTTATGTACTTACCATAACTTCAGATGTTTGGGATCCATCTCGCCTACATTCCTAAAACCCACCCTCCTTCCCCCTGCCTTGGAGATCAGAAGAGACTGGACGGTTCGAGTTTGACCGTTTCATCTTGAAACATCTGGCAATGTTATATCAGCAGTGCATGTGTGGGTGCATGTGTGCGGACAAACAAGATCTGGGGAATTGGTGGTGGTGCATCCTGGGATATAGAATAGCTCAGCCAATTAGAGACTTCGCTCTATTGCATAGCGTGCCGAGTCGGAGCCGAGGATCGGCTCCGAACCCATCAGTACAGAATGTAGGCGAGATGGATCCCAAACATCTGAAGTTATGGTAAGTACATAACTAAAAGTTAACTCCCATACACCTACTGGACAACTGCATTGTTTTCTTATGCTAACCAGTGCTAGATGTGTAGCATCCATATTCACAGCTGGTCACTGTAGATCCAACAATGGGGAGTACTGACATCTGTGCAGTGAGGAACACCTGGCTGATGTCTCTGTAATGCACAATAGCACTACCACCATATACCTCAGAACCTAGCACTACCACCATATGCCTCAGAACCAGACATGTGGGCCATAACACAGGTATGGACCGCTCCAGGTGGTGTACCCACATACAAAAAGGCCACTCACATGTACTGACCGGTCCCCCCACGAAAGGCATCACAGATGAGCCATGTGCAGGACACAGTGTCACATGCTGCATTCTAGGATGTAAACTGCAGACACCACCATGCTCTCGGACTACCAACACGTAACCATACATGTTGTATGACATAGATGAGTACACCACCATGTGACCCTTGACCTGTGTACTATACTAAGCTCTACATCAACTGTAGAGAGTACACATGTATTGACACAGTTGCATCATGTGTTATGCAATGCAATGATACCACTGTCTGTGACCAGGTCAGCTGTACACATACCAGGGGCCCTCGGTACTTTCCACCATTAGCAGATATCTGTTGCTGTACACCAGTACACACCCTCATGTATGGATATGACATACATGTACCTGCCCTGGGTATGTACATGCCACACACACAACATACCTGTAAATAGCATAGCTGTTGTAGTCCTATGTGCAAACAGGTGGCTACAGCCATTACACACATGCACATGGAATGTAGGTCCATGGCTGCTGAATGCTAACAGTACATAAGGTGTGATATCAATGCTGACAGAGGTAACATCCCCTCTGTACTGGTCACCCATCATATCATACAACAGTCCATGTGTCATGTATGTCATTACACATATCCACCAATTGCAATGCCTACAAACATGACCAAATGTCAGGATTGTAGGATCTACACACCGGTACACATAGTGTTGTGCATTCAGATAACATGTGTGTGCAGTTGCTGATGTATGCAGGTGGCATGTATCCTAGTACATCATGCAGCTGCAATGTAGCCTCAACATTGCCAACTGTATATGGTGATATGCTGAATGTACAGAAAGATGTACCACAGGTATGGACAAATGTGTTGAAATAACTAAGTGGTGGGGCGTCTTTGCAGATGGATGTTTGCTGTGGACAGCTCACAGGTGTTTCACAAGTGGTCCTACAATACCCTGTGTAACCGGTAAGCAATGGTTTTGTTAATTGAAGGACATAACACACAGCTTAGACAGCTGTCAGGGTGACAGCAAAGGTAAATCACTTGACACCTGTTAATAGATATGACGTCCCTAGTGCATATATCAGCACTGTTGGCACAGGAAGCATCAGTACAGTTTGTAACGTGTGCAATACTGCTGTACATCTGATATACATAACATGAGCTAGGCAGGTCTGAGATTCACAGTACTGGGATGTGTGGTTGCGTGTGTGTCCATACATGTCACATATTGTGGGGAATACATCTCAATTGTTACTCACTCTCTTGTACACTAGTGTACATATCTGTACAGACTGCAATGTAGAAAGCAGGAAAATAGGCAGGGGCATGCATCTCACACATGTGAGGTATCTGTATGTGCATGACATAGGTGTATTAATTACTGACTGCCGCAGTGTGTGTATGTAGGGCTGACTGGTCCCTGGGGTGAGGATGTATGTTACCATAATGAACTGATAAGACCCCTCCCACCATCCAGGCGATGCATTCTACTATCCGTGTTGATGTCCCCGATCTTAGGCCATACTGACTACCTGTACATGTGTATTCTCTGTGGCGCGTCATGTAGGTGCACAGTACTGTAATGATGATTTGCACATAGGCAGGGGTCCTCATCCCACCAGTAGCAACTGTGTGCGAGTGTGCGTTACTGTGTTGGTGAAGCCGTGAGTGAGTGTGTGTGTTACAGTGTCACTGAATACATGTGTCAATACCTGAGTGTGTGGGTGCAGCTGTGTGTTGGCATCCTGTCATGGGAATGTGTATTACTGATTCCAATTGAGGCATCACACTTCCCACTGGCCTCTACCCTTGTAATCAGCTAGCCCACTCTCTTACCTCACCACTCCATGTAACTGTACCTGTGATGTCACCCTTTATGAATGTCACGTCTGTGGCCACAGTAGCTTAATACACAGCTATAATGCTCTTGGAACAGTAGACGTGTTTGTAATGTGGGACATTCTCACTGGTATGTGGCAGCTACATGGTGCATGCTGGCATATTCATACATACCCCTGATTAGTCCACATTGACATATGGGACACTTAACTGCAAATACTGACATCCACCAGCACGTGCAAGTAGACCTGAAGAAGGACAGCAGAACATCATGACCAACATGCATTTACTGTTGTCACACAAGGCACATACTGTTAACAGTATTGTACACCTGTACTACATGGTATATCTGCTGCCTGTCAACAGTCCTCAACATTTGTAAACTACACATATCATCCTAGTCTGTTCACCCTGTGCATCAGACCATATGAGCATGTCCCTGCACTGATGGTGTGGATGTCAGGGATGCGGCACATGCATCATCATATGCACAGGGTGTTAATGTTTGCCGGAGGCCTAGGCTGCACTGTTGTTACACAAGACACATACTGTTAACAGTATTGTACACCTGTATTACATGGTATATCTGCTGCCTGTCAACAGTCCTCAACATTTGTAAACTACACATATCATCCTAGTCTGTTCACCCTGTGCATCAGACCATATGAGCATGTCCCTGCACTGATGGTGTGGATGTCGGGGATGCGGCACAGGCATCATCATATGCAGAGGGTGTTAATGTTTGCCAGAGGCCTAGGCAGTACTGTTGTTACACAAGACACATACTGTTAACAGTATTGTACACCTGTACTACATGGCATATCTGCTGCCTGTCAGCAGTCCTCAACATTTGTAAACTACACGTATTATCCTAGTCTGTTCACCCTGTGCATCAGACCATATAAGCATGTCCCTGCACCGATGATGTGGATGTCAGGGATGCGGCACAGACATCATCATATGCACAGGGTGTTAATGTTTGCCAGAGGCCTAGGGTGCACCATTGGATGACATCATGTGTGTGGGTTTGGGCCTTTGATCTAATTGAGCGTGTGTGGATGTTATGCATGTGTGTGTTGCGGTGCCTTACATATGTGTCCAGTGTGTACGTGTATGTCTGCACACAGTTCTCCCATGTGTCTGGCCTACACAGGGCTATTATTGACAGCTGCAGACTGTACAGGCGAGGTTTTACAGTTCACGGTGTCCAGCCACGAACATGTGACCTGTGACTGTGCCAGGGGTTCCATGGACACTGCCAGACAGAGGTGCAGACTGGGTACTGTCTGATGTCACTTGTCCATCTTTAACCGTGTCCCTGTTGGGACCGTCCCGGGCCACGTGTACGTGGCCTGCTGTGTCGTGGTGTGGACAGCACAGCACCAGATGCACTGCTGCTGCTACCGCCACTATGGGAGCGGGCATGTGAGGTAGCTCATACACATAGACCTGACACAGGTGATGTAGCAGGCCTACGTCCACATGCCCGACGCTTCACTCCTACTAGATGTTCCAACACAGACAGCTCACGCTCATGGATTGTCATGCCACGGTCAAGGACTCCAACCATATCACCCAACCGTCTATCCAAAGCATCAGCAATCTGCTGTTGAGCATTTACCATTGCCTGGATGCTGTTGTTTAAAGAATGGACAGCAGCCCTCTGTAGCCTCTGATCTTCTATGTTGCACTGTTCAGCACATGCCTGTGCCTCCATTACAGCCTGAAACATGCATCTGGTGACACCAGCTGCTGCAGCGCTCTGTCGTGCAGGAGCATGTTGGCCAGAGGTCCTCCTATGAGCAGCACTGGCCACATGCCTGTGTGGGGCACCACCAGTAGTTTGGCTGACACCATGATGTGCAGGCACACCTTCCATAGCTCCCACACTTTCCTGTTCCAAGCTACCACACACCAACTGTCCTTCCTCTATGGCCACTGGTGATGGGGTATGTGCAGGTATGGGATCTGTGTGAGGGGATGAGGTGGATATAGATGGAATGGCAACCAATGGCACAGTTTCAGCCCCTGACAACTCTGCATGTGTCCCAATCATACATTCATCATCACTGCTAAAGTCTGTGGGAACACTAACATCTGATATACTGCAGGAGGGCAATGCACCTACATCACCTGTGAGGGCAGACAAGAACTGTACATTACAATCTATACAATAGACACACACACACACACACACACACACACATGCATGTGATATGACAGAAGGCATGCAACATGCATGTGATATGGCAGATGGTATGCAGTGCAGACAATAATAGTGGTAGTTATCATACATCCCTAGGTTGCACACAACAGCATGCATGTGTCGTAGCAGACGGCATGCAAATTACACAATCATAGTAGTAGTTAGCATACATCCCTGTGTTACACCATGTGGACCAGCACAGGTTAACAGTACACCTGCCCTGATGTGTGGCATATGACGTTGATAATCACATGTAGTATGACGTGATCTGCTGAGTGTGCGGTGACATGCATACATGTTTAACACAATGGTGTCCTGTCAAATATACAGTGGGGCAATGCTGTACTAATTCAGTATTGTCTGTCCGCCCTACAGATATACTGCAAATTTAGCTGATGTGCATGGCCATTGAAGGGAATCATGAGGCATCTCTAGTGCTATACAGTGTGAGTTACAGACAGGGTTCTTAGCCATGACTATGTTCAGATACAATACATATATATTCTGGAATGTGCCCCATGTCACTGAGGTATATACACACTAAACCATGATGTGGAAGTTGTGACTCAGGTCACTGATGGGTATACAGATGACACCCCTGCACATCTGCAACCATATTGCTGCAGCCTGGCAATTATGGCCAGACATGGCGAACACATCGGTACACCATGTCCCACATGACATCTGTGTACCACACACACACACAAAAGGAGCTAGTATGGCATTTATGTCCAGCACCAGCAACGGGAATGTACTGTATCTGTGGCCTGATGTGGATACTGTACAGGTGACTGCTGTCATGTTGCAACACCCTCAAGATGTTCAACACATCTTATGTGGTGGATTGATGGTACACCTACACAAGATGTGCACAGGCCTGTAGGATGTCTAGTGTTCCACATCTACATTATGACCATTATACAAAGGCCATGGCTGAACCATGTGTAGCCATTGTATGACAGGGTGTACACACAAGCACAACACGTCTACTGTGTGTGTTGCTCCATGTCTCTGGCCATCCTCCATGGCCATGTGTGTATATGTGTTGTCCAAATTATTGTGATGGGCATCTATTTCACATGTCTGTGTTGTCCCATATGACATATATGCTCCACTGACAACAGGGTTATGCAGATAAAGGGTGATATGTGGGATATGTTTTCAGGTTAAGCATGCAGTGTAGCAGCCAGGCCAATAGATGTCATGGACATGTCAAGATAGCACATCACGTTGTGTGACATTCATAGCAGGGCTATAATCCACACAGGTGAAACCTGTGTGTTGGCCATACTCCAGCCCACTTTGTAGTACTGTTTGTATTCACCACATGTGTAGATCAGATCTGTTGTATGTCCCTAAAGTGAACAGCACCTCCACCATTGTATGCACAGCTGTCAACACATCTGGCAATAAAGTTTGTGAGGATTCATGTCATTGAGATGATTCACATAGTTTGCAAGTGTTGCACATGGGTAGTCATTGTGATGCATTGCAGGTCCGACCTGTATATTGTGAAAGGACCATACATTATGTGTACATGTTGTGAATGGCCACATGGCAGATAGATTTGTGCATTACGGTTCCTGATAAATAATAACACTCTTACCTGCAACGGGCTGCTGTTGCAGTGGAACACCAGAGGTACCTAAATAGGAGCAACACAGCAGTATGAGCATAATCCACCCCTGTATAAAGGCTACAGGGAGGAATGTGCATAACACAACACATACACCAGTACATTAGACTATACTATGGTGTATGCACATGTGTATATACACAGAGTAGCATACTATAGTATGTGGCATGTGTGTATACATGCCTTGCATATGATGTTACATTACATATTGTACAGTGACACATGCAAGTATATGGAATATAGTTGGTATAGGTGCAGTACTGACTTACCAGGCAGCTCCAGGCTCAGTGGTTGAGAGACACCCACCTCCACAATATCGGCTAAGGCTTGTGGATGTGGTTCTGTAGCTGTCCCCAGGTTGGCCAGTAGCTCCTCGGTACATGTGAGTGGGGGCTGGGTTGGTGGTCCACCACCTGTTTCATCTTGTTCCCTGGCGATTGCATTTGCACGCTGTTTCGCCTGTCTGATGAGGTCTGTACAGTGTCTGCACACCTGCTGGTATATGTGGTTGTGGCCACCCACATCATTAACCCTCCTGCGAAGTTCCATCCACAGGGCATCCCGCTGCTGTGCATCCTGTGGCACATGGCTGAACAGGATATTGTGATTGTCGAGTAGATATGGGATGAGGGCCTCATTCTCCAAGTGTGTAAAAGGGGGAAGCCTTGCACATGGCATACCTGGAAGACATAATGATGGAGACAGGTCACAGTAACTCATAGAGACATACAGAGCTACAGCTGAACATACATGTGTATCGCATTAATTCAGTTTAAATAGTTGTATTTGCAAACCTACATGACACTGACGTGTTTGTGTCACACACATGTGACATTCAATGTTGAGTGGATATTATCACCATATATGTGTGTGTGTCACCCGATTACATTGCTCATACTCCATGTGGTTGCTGTCTTGATGTGGGCATGTCTGTTTGCCTATACTGGTGTTCCTACCTATCAGCACATGGCTGGATGTGTCCACATTAATGCAGTCGACCTTGATGCAGTGTATATGTCACATATAAGGACTTACACTGTCTTAATAGACATGACCTGTGACCCTGCAGACATGCTCACATAAGGTTTTACATGTATGTGTTCTGCCATATACATCTACACGGCACTGTACAGCGATTCAACATCCTGCCATGTATCACCTGTGTTGCACATGTGATACACATGGGACACTGGCTAGCCAGATGGTATTTGCAGGGATGGATATCAACTATAGCATGTACAGTCAAAGTCAACTAGTGGGCTATATGCCATGGGCCATGTATGATTCTAGGACGAAAGGTTACCTGGCAGTAGCCGACAGGCGGGTCTGTGGGGCCAGGTGGAGCAGTGCCACATTACTGATCCACAGGGTTAATGATACATATACCATGCGTTACCATGCGGTCATCACACCATGTCTGAGAGGGGAGCGATGTGCAGCTTTGAAGGACAGGAATGCATAGTATGGCAGGACTATGTCAAGTGTATGGGACATGGATCTGTCCAGCATGTGGTAGGTGGATGTCCATGAAGTATGTGTTCGAGATCAGGATGAGTACGTGTAGCATGTCCAAAATCACTGGGCTGGACATGGATTTATTCAGGGTATGCATCATACTACATAGTGGAGATGGGGAATGGGACGGCTGGTGTAGGCCATCTGCACATGGCCAATACCCTTTAAAGGAAATATGTGATCTGATATGGGTCACTTGAGTGTTCTGTATGGCTGGACAATGATCTCTATATTCATGAATGGCACCCTATCATTATTAGGGTTGCCACATATGACTACATGACAGGCGTGGTGACATAGCTATCACAGGAAAGACAACTGCCCATCTGCATTCCTCACACACAAGTGTCCATTATGCTGACCGCTGCCTAGGTGGTAGTTCATGGGTACAGGGTTATTAACATAGGGGTGACAATGCGAGTCAGCTATTGCTCCTAGGTCATAGTCATTCACATACTTCAATAGGCAGATGCCTTCTGTTTGTCTGTGAGGTATGAACTACAATAAGGGGGAATAAAATTCATTAACCCTGACATACTGTAGCTGCCACTGGTGTGATGATCACGTATTATTCAGACACCTTCTGTAGTGTTGGTTCTGCCAGCAGTCCTGTTACAAAACACTCCTGTGACATAGGAATGTACATCTAGTATACCGAGTGTAGGTGGTATACAGTATGGGTGATGATGTCCTGTGACCTGGCAAGGTTATGATATGCAGTGTGACATCAACCATACTGTCATCTACATCTGCACTGCTGACATCACTTACAGACCATACTCAACAGGGTAGTAGTAAAGTACTTCCCATTATCAGTGGTGTCTCCCCCTTTGTGAGTTGTGATACCTGTTGGTGTGCACCATTCAGTGTGTACACAACCTGACATGGAGCTATGTTTTCCATGATGTGTACATGGAGAGCATCTTGTTTTGCCATATGTGTATGATACAACCTGTGATGTGGGCAGGTCCCATGCAGACTGAGTGCAGCTTGTACCTGCATAGTTGTGGGTACAGGGGCCCTGTGGTGTACATGGATATATGCTTGTGTACCTGTTGGGGGGAGGGGACCGTGTGTTTATATTATCCAAGAACCTATCTGGATTGCTTATTCATGTTAAGCACTTGTTCAGGACTTGTAAACACTACGTAAGCTAATAATTACTATAGCACTCAATCTTCCTCATTAACTACAGGTAAGGGTGAACAGGTTTTGTACATACTTTTCTCACTTGCGTAGAGTAATGTAGCTCTTGTACTCACTTTCCTCACTTATCTAGGTGAATGTAGTTCTATATTCAGGCATGTCCAAGAGTCAACTGCCAGTGTTCTCACCTGTGTATGTGATGAATCTGGACATCTTGAGGCAATGTACACATTGCCTCATGTACACAGACAAGCCTCTCCGCCTACCACCCAACACTACAACCTGTGAGAGATGCAATCATCTAGACAAACTGAAGGTAAAGGTCTCTCCAACCAAGCCTGAGCCTGACTGTCATGTGGAGAAGGCACACAGTCGCACAACACCACACTCATCACATAAGTCTCACTGAATCTACCCCACCATTAACTGGGAAAACTACTTGTGTACCAAAACATTAGCGCAACAGTTTCTGGAATACATAAACACCAATGCCCTGACTCAACATATCCACACACCCACCAGGAACAACAATATCCTAGACCTAGTCATTACCAACATGAGTGACTGGTGCTCCACACGTGAAGCCAACTCCTCGTTGGTCCGAACAGAGCATGTGCTGAACACCGTTGATATCCACATCCTGCACCTACCCCCCATTAAGGGAACCACAGTATAATATGTCTACAAGGCCAACTACATGCTTCTTAAGACAGACGTGCTGGACATCATGACACCCATGCGGATGGACAGTACTGTTACAACTGCTGAATCCTACACAAATGCACTGTATAAGTACTTACAGGAGTGCATGGCTTGTGCTATCCCAAACAGAACCAGGATGCTATACTCCTAATTAACTAAACCAATCTGGTGGTCCCCTGCCATAAACATATTGTACTACAGGAGGAAGACACTGTTGCAAACGAGAGTACAATATCATGCGTGGAGGAGATCCCTAGCCAGCCTCAGTAAGAAGGTGAGATCCCTTATAAGATCCTCCAAAGCTAGCTATGAAAACTATAATGCAACTAATACCAACAACAACCACAAAGCATTCTATAGCTATGTCACATATCTCGATATCAACAACCAGATCTGCTCTGAGTTACAGCACAAAGGCACGAACATTACAGAAACAATTGATATTGGCAACATCCTGGCAGATCCCTCTCAAAGCTGCACACTCTAAAGGCAATATCACAGCATCCATGGGACCGGACAACATCCCAGGCTGCATTTTACATGAACCTCAGATCGTACTGTCTCCCCACCTATGCACCATGTTCAATAATAGCCTCACATCGGGCATAGTGCCCCCTGAATGGCACACAGCAACAGTTATCCCACTCCACAAAGGTGGCGCCACAATGGACCACGGGACCTATTTCCCTATAGGCCTGACTAGCCTGGTCTGCAAGGCTATGGTGCACATCATGGATCACTGTCACAGAGATGTTGGGTACCTCCCAACCTTCGACCCCTCCCTGTTCGGCATTGTTAAGGCCGGACCATGCCTCCTAAACCTGGTGGACTTCTTAGAGACATTTACGAAGGCATTAGATGAGGGTATGGAGGTCCACACAGCATACCTAGATCTCTCATAGGCTTTCAACACCATTCCTCCTTCTGGTATTATCAACATACCCATCCGCCTGAACATTAACCCGTACGTCATGTGATGGTTTGCAAAGTGGCTCACAGACAGAACCCACATAGTGGGAGTTGCATACTCTAGGTCCGACTGTATACCAGTTACAACTGGCATCCCCCAGGGCTCAGTCCTAGGACCCCTCATGTTCGGTATATACTTCTCTGATGTACAGACAAGCACAGGAGGGCTTTGGCTGAAATGGTTTGCAGACGACTGCAAACTAGGGGACATAATTGTTTCCCCAGCTGTTACAGACACCCTCAGGAAGTGTCACACACTGAGACGGATACCTGGTGTCAATATCATGGCGTCAAGCTGAATGCCTAAAAGTGAATAGTCATCCCCTTTGGATATAACTAATTACCCATGGACTACCACATAGGTGCTAGTCCCCTACATACAAAAAAGGTAATACGGGATCCGGAAACACCATTAGATAGCAATCTCTCCTTCGATACCCATAATGACAAGGTGGTTAGAATATCCTTCTACATGGCCCCCATAATCTCTAATGGGTTTGCATCCAGATCAGAGGGGCCATTGTGACTTTACACATGTCATATTAGACCCATTAAAGCATACAACACCCCATTTGGGATATACCTTACAAGACAACTGCAACATCTTGAAAGACCACACCAGTACCACACCAATAGGATTACTGACCTCAAACAGATGACCTATGCAGCCCAACCTACGAAACTCCAGCTATACTCAGTTGCATACCGCATACTCACAGGTACTCTTTGCTTGACATACAAGGCCCATGTCCAACCCTGTATTGCTGGATATGCTCCCCCTAAACAGAAGCCCCTGAGAGCCACATGCTCTAGGGATATACACCTAACCACAACAACGAGTAGGACGTGCTGGACGGATAGATTCTTCACTCAGACACTCCCTATGCTGTGGAACATGATTCCAATGTACATCAGGCAGGGCCCCTCATGAGCACTCTTCAAGGGAAACCTTGATGTGTGGATGGGAGACAGACAGGTACCCCAGGGATCACTGCAGTAGTTCTGCTGGACAGAGGCACAGGGAACTATTGGTTCTGCCGTTCAGTGGCACAGGGAACCAACCTATTGGGGTGGCGAAAGCCAACACACGCTAGCTAGGCTTACAGATACCCTTGGTAAGGCAGTCTAGTACTTACCTTTGCACATATTACATGTCTTACCTACATGGATAATTAAATAGCTCTTCCATTTTACTTTGCTATCATGCTGATAAACTGCTGGCTCACTAAAAGACATATGTATCCTGTTATTGTGTATTGTAAATGCCAATTGACTTAACTAATGATGTTAAGTTGTCTATCTCGCCTTCATTCTTGCTGGATGGGTTTGGAGCCGAACCTCGGCTCCGACTCGGCCACTCTAAAAGCTCGAGAGCTAGTTCCACCGGCTTGAGGCTCCCCTATATCCCACAATGCTAGGCGGTAACTCCTCAGATCTCGTTTGCCGCTACAGCGATCGAGGTGCTTTTCAACCGGCACGTCAGGTTGGTTTTAAAAAAACTAGTTGTATCTTAGATTGACCCCCTTTTAAGTTAGCTTTTCTTCGCAAATTTATAAGTTACATAGTTTCCTTCCATTCCTAGTCCAAATTTTCCCCTTTTTTTCCTAAACTTACTAAAGTTATTCCCTTGGGCTTTAGGCCCAGTCCCTCCCTTCCTAGTAGTTGGAGTGACTGTGTTTGTAGGGATTTAATTTTTCTAAATTACTTACTAATTTAATTTAAAATTTTAATAAGTGTAATCGGTGTGTGTGTGTGATTGTGTGGTTACACTTTTTTTCTTCTTTAGACATGTCTAAAGATTCAAAGGTCTCAGGCTTTAAGAAGTGTGACTCGTGCTGTCAGAAGATGTCTCTGACAGACGGTCACACTTCTTGTGTTTACTGCCTGGGACCTTTGCACCTGCAGGACTCATGTGCTGTTTGCCATGGCTCCAGCCCTAGAGTCCTGCAGGAGCGTAAAAATAAGCTCATTCTAAGGAGCTTATTGAAGCCTGAGGGTCCCCCGACTCAATCTTCGGAGAAACCCTCGAAGCCTACCAGACCATCGGCTCCAGTATCTGAGTCATCTTCTGGGGCTTCGAAGGCTGTTCGAACATCGGCTCCGGCTGGAGCCGATGATTCTCGAACTCATGTCTCTGCTATTTCCTCGGCTCCAGCCGGAGCCGAGGCAGGCACCGGTGAGTCGGCTCCGATCAGATTGTCGGAACCGACCTCCAGAAAAAGGTCCCGGTCACCATCTATTGGCTCCGTTCATTCGGCTCCAGCATCTCCATTGCTGTCTGAACGAAGCCATAGATCTCACTCCTCTAGGTCATCTAGACTATCAGATCATGACCTTCAGAGGGTAGTGAGTCGACTTCTTAAGTCCGAGGCACTGGCCCAGATGCTTCAAAGCCCGACTCAACAGTCGATGGCTAATCCCATCACTCAGAATATTCCTTCTCCGACTCCTTTGAGTTCGGAGCCGGGGCGGCTCAGACCCGAGACTGTGACTGCGTCGGAACCGATACCGTTGTCTTCGGTACTGTCGTCTGCTCCGATTTCTTCCTTGGAGGAATCTTGGTGCCGGACTTCCCTCGTCGGCTCCGAGGGGGCGAGTGGCATCGGACCCTTGTCCGACCCCGCTCTCCCTCTCGGTGCTTCGGCGCTGGTGAGTTCGGCTCTGACATCGGCCTCAGAGCCATCACTGTCGGTGCCGGGGGAGGTTTTCAGCTTTTCGGAGCGGAGACCTCTGGCTCTGCCTGACAGGGGTGCCTTCGAGGTCATGAGGAGCGTGTTAGAACCTGGTTCAACCCCACAGTCAGCTCCATCTGCCCCTCCCTCCACGGTGCCTCCGGTGATTTCTGCTCACTCCCTCATCCCGGATCGCAGAGAGCCAGCTCCTCAAGTATCCCCAGTGGGGATCTCCTTCTCTTCCGAGGCCTCTCCTGACCCGGTAGGAGAGCCTCCTAGGAAGAGGCAGTGCAAGAGGAAGCACATCGGCTCCCCTGAGCCTGTCACCTCTGACACTGATTTAGAGGATTCTGAAGGTTCCCCTCATTCCCCCCTCTGAAGATGTCTCTTTTGCAGACATCCTTGAGATCTTAAAACAGAGGGGGAATTGGCCAGCCCTCAACCCTTCAGAGGATGAATCGGTGTATCTTGAGGCATTTGGCTCTCGCCCTTCCACCTCCTGGGTGTCCCTCCTTTGACCCCTTATGCAGGTGGTGGCAAAGAAGGCCTGGACGGCTCCTGACTCTGTGGACCCCACCCCCAGGAGACCTTCAAAGTTTATCACTGCCCCCAAGGACAAAGAATTCTTGACCAAAGGCGTCTCTGTGGATGCTATGGTGGTGGCTGCAGCCACCAAGAAGGAGCTAGCTGATCCTTCAGTGCCTGCCCATCCTCCTAACAAGGAGTCTAGGACTATGGACAGGTACGGGAAGCGGATGTTCTCGTCAGCGACCTTTTCTATGCGCTCGCTGAACTACCTGTGTCATTTCACTCGTCTCCAGAGAGATTTGATCAAGGAAGCGAGTGAAATGTTAAAGGATCCAACAGCTGCGGGTTTTCAGGATAGGATGAACTCTCAGCTGGCTACCCTCAACTCAATAGTTAACTCCTCCATGCGCCTCCTTTCGTATGCGGCGGATGGAGCGAGTAGAGCGGCAGGTACAGGTGTGGCCTTACGTCGGCACGCCTGGATGCGGCTATGTAATTTTGTGGACCCTTTCAAGGTGTCCTTCACTAACTCCCCATTTGATGGATCATCCCTCTTTGGTCCTCAAGTGAAGGAAACCCTGACTAGGTGCGAGACTGAAGGCAAGACTCTCTCTGCTGTGGGAGTCCATTTTTCTACTCCTTCTAGGCCTTATCCCAAAGGCTAGAAGGGGGGAAAGATGTGGTTCCACAAACAATCTCAAGGAGCTTTGCCTGACGCACAGAGTCGGTTCCCCTCTAGCGGCAGAGGGGGGAACAATAATGGTAGACGCCATCCTAGAGGCAGAGGGGGCCCGCAGAATCAGGGCAGTCGAGAAACCTTCTCCGACAAGCCCTTTCAGCATCCCTGAGGTGTTGCCCGACTGTCCACCTTCGGAGGCAGTCGGGGGAAGATTATCTCTGTACCCAGAGGCCTGGCAATCCCTAACTCAAGACAAGTGGGTACAGTCTATCATTTCCGAGGGCTACACAATCCCATTCTTTCGCATTCCAAAGCAATCAAAAAAATCCCTTCCAGACGTTCCACCCAGTCAAAGGGAGCAAGCAGCGCTAGAAATATCAAAGCTGCTTGCAAAAAGAGCCATTCAACCAGTTCCAGCAGACCAACAAGGGTCTGGAATCTACTCCAAATTCTTTTTGGTTCCAAAGAAAACTGGGGACTGGAGACCCATTTTGGATCTCAGCAACTTGAACAAGTCTGTCAAGAAAACAAAATTTCGGATGGTCACGCTGCAGTCCATTCTACCCCTTTTGGGGCGGGACAACTGGATGTGCTCTATAGATCTCCAGGATGCGTACTACCACATCAAAATGAGCCGACGCTCCAGGAGATTTCTCCACTTCAGGCTGGGAACCAGTCATTTCCAATTCAGGGCCCTGCCCTTTGGACTCACTACAGCCCCCCGAGTGTTTACCAAATGCATCGCAGTGGTCGCCTCTCATCTGAGACGTCAAGGATTCCAAGTGTTTCCGTATTTAGACGACTGGTTCCTTACAGCCCCCACCAAGCATCTTCTGCTTCTTGACAGAGACTATACTTTTCACACATGTCAAACACTAGGCATTTCAATAAATTACGAAAAGTCTGTCTTGTCACCTTGTCGTGTTATTACCTTCATAGACGCAAATCTAGACACAGTCAACATGTCAGCCAGACTCACAGAGCAGAGAATAGCAGACATACACAGACAAGTCTCTCTTGTCTTGCAGAGCAACAAAATCAAAGTCAGACTGGCCCTGAAGGTCTTAGGGATAATGGCAGCTGCTATCCCTCTCCTTCCTTTAGCCAGATTCCACATGAGAATCTTACAGTGGATGCTCTTCACACAATGGTCATACCAACAACTTCCAATGTCCCATTCCATTGCGATAACACAATCGTGCAAGGATCATCTTTCTTGGTGGATCACATCCCCCCAGCTCTTCCTAGGAAGACCCTTTGTTCCTCCCCCTCCGGTTGCTACACTGACAACGGACGCCTCCCTGATCGGGTGGGGGGGCATTACCAGGGCAGGACGGTCCAGGGCATATGGCAACCTTTCGAACGCCACTTGCACATAAATGTCCTAGAGATGAGAGCAGTGCTTCTAGCGTTGCAAGCCCTACAAGACTCTCTTCGCAAAGGAACTATAGCAATTCAGACAGACAATATGTCTGTAGTGTGGTACATCAACAAGCAAGACGGAACCAGATCCTACCCCCTATGTTGAGAGGCACTCAGACTGTGGCAATGGGCGATTTCTTCTCAGCGGTTTCTGTTAGCAACGCACATTCCTGGGAAGTCCAATGTGATTGCGGACAAATTGAGCAGAGCTGTTCTCATGCCTCACGAGTGGTCTCTGAAGAATTCAGTGTTGGACAAAGTCTTTCGAAAGTGGGGCCAACCTTGCTGCGATCTTTTCGCTACTCCCCAAAACAGCAAGTGCGACGATTATTTCACCCTCTTTCCCCAGCCAGGCCATCCCAGCAGAGACGCTCTAGTCCACGAATGGCCCCGGGGACTTCTTAATGCTTTTCCTCCCTTTCCACTGATATCTCAACTAATACAGAAAGCCATCGCTCAGAAAGCTTCCATGATCCTCATTGCCCCTTACTGGCCTCGACAGGTTTGGTTCCCATTTCTTCACCATTATCTGTTGGAGCAACCCTGGCATCTGGACCCAGTTCCAGACCTCTTGACCCATCAGTCGGGTCAGTTGCACCACTCCCTCCCTTCTCTGAACCTCACAGCATGGTTTCTCCAATTCCAACTCTAGCCAGGCTTCCTCTAATATCTCACTCAGTTCGAGATATTTTAATAGCCTCATAAATCTTCCACTCGGAAGATTTATCATAGTAAGTGGAAACGTTTTTCCTATTGGGCGCATTCAAAGGATATAGATCCTTTCACTGCTTCCATTCAATCAGTTCTAGATTTTCTAGCCGAACTTTTCCACTCAGGCTCGTCTCCTTCTACCATCAAGGTTCAATTGGCAGCTATATCTAACTTTCATGTTGGAGTCTCGGAGTCCTCCATTGTCTCACAAACTCTACAAAGCCTTTTTAAAGGGAGTTTTTCTCCTCAAACCACCTATCAGGGATCCTCCTCCTCTATGGGATCTCAACTTGGTTCTGACGTCCTTGATTCTTCCCCCCTTTGAACCTGCGGGTTCATGCTCAATGAAATTGCTATCCTGGAAGATACTCTTTTTGGTAGCTATTACTTCAGCCAGAAGAGTCTCTGAACTTCATGCTCTGTGTAGTCGATCCCCTTATCTTTTGTTTCATAAGGATAGGGAGTCCTTACGTACCAACCCGTCCTTTTTGCCTAAGGTAGCTTCACCGGCAAATTTGAATCAAACCATTGATCTTCCTGTGTTCTTTCTTAACTATTCGAACAGATCGGAACAAAAATTACATTGCTTAGACGTTCATCGCCAACTTAGGTACTATTTAGACAGGACCAAACAATTTAGGAAGTCTGATCAACTGTTTGTTTCCTATGCAGAAGGCAGAA
Source organism: Protopterus annectens (assembly GCF_019279795.1). Lineage (NCBI taxonomy): Eukaryota > Metazoa > Chordata > Ceratodontiformes > Protopteridae > Protopterus > Protopterus annectens. The sequence goes on along the minus strand of NC_056744.1, from coordinate 1,746,598,674 downwards.
TGGGCCTTCCAGTTTCTAAGGTATCTCTTTCTAGATGGCTTACTTCATTGATTACCTTTCTGTATGAGATCAGACATCAACAGTTGCCAACCAAACCCAGGGCTCATTTAACTAGAGCTTTAGCTACATCTATAGCTTTCCAAGACAGACTGCCTATTGATTCGATTTGTTCTGCAGCTACTTGGGCTTCTCCCCATACCTTCATTTCTCATTATAAGTTGGACTTAGCCTCTAGAGACCGAGCCAACTTTGGTTCCACTGTACTCAAGAGTCTGTTCCAATAGGCCACCCGGGACAAGGTGCTAGGGACGCGGTCCCATCCAGCAAGAATGAAGGCGAGATAGACAACTTAACATTTAGAAGTTATGTACCTACCATAACGTTCCATGTTAGTTGTCTTCTTCTCGCCTTCTTTCTTGCGTCCTACCCTCCTTCCCCCTAGCCTGGACAGACCTAGAGGAGTTTGTATTGTGACCTTTATCCTTTCTACCACCTCTATATATGTATATATATATATATATATATATATATATATATATATATATATATATATATATATATAGATATATATATAGATATATATATATATTTCCTCAGTCAAGTTTAGGACACCTTTCAATCAGCCTATAGAGGTGGGTTATCCTTTTTCTTCCATCTTATGGAATTTTCCTAGCTGGGCCTAGCTTACAAACGAGATCTGAGGAGTTACCACCTAGCATTGTGGGATATAGGGGAGCCTCGAGCTGGTGGAACTAGCTCTCGAGCTTTTAGAGTGGCCGAGTCGGAGCCGAGGTTCGGCTCCGAACCCATCCAGCAAGAAAGAAGGCGAGAGGAAGACAACTAACATGGAACGTTATGGTAGGTACATAACTTCTAATTTGCTGAACATTACAGTAATGCTATGTAGCTTGTAATACATATCTGCCTACAATACTGCACATTACACACTTACTGGCACAATATCTCACAATGCAAATCATACTTGCACAGTGGCCCAACCTTCCACATGTTATTCTCTGTAATACACCCATACATATAGCTACAGTTACAATATATCAACATATACTATCCCCTGTCATAGCACATACTTTTTGGACCAGCCCTGCCACTTGCATTGGCTGGTGAGGAGTATTTCTGTTCAAAGCCCTTATATAGCATCCCTTGTGGTGTATGCGGTGTTTGCCTTGTGACCTACAGCAGTACACACAAATACTACAAACGTTACTATGCTCAACAGTATATCACTACAAGATAACTGCTTCCACTATATGGATTGCTTGCACTTTAATTACTACAGAATAGTACTACATACACAGACATACTGACTGTTCTACATACTTTATTAATAACCTGAGGTGTCTTTAACTGTTGAGTCAATCCTTTTTGGTTTGTGTTTCAATGTTCTTTGTAACGTTCCGCTGGTATATACGGATGGTTTGAATGTGTGGTAACACATCCTTTTCTAGTTACATATCGGTAACATGTGGTATCCTGTCCACCAATTGCTGTTCCAAAGTAGTTAATTGGATGCACATCAGCTATGCAGCTACTCCATTAGCCGATACCATGGCAACAGTGGTGTATAATTCAGTACTCCTTTTGTGCGTTGTCCATTTGCCTTACTTTCAAGGGAGACGGCCTCGATGTGTTATTGTGATATATTTCAACAGCTATATGGAGACACAGAGATATATTAGCTTCATGACTCCCATGGACTATGTGTAATGGCTAGACGATTTAGTTCTACATGTGAGTACAGCTGTTATATTTCGGAACAGTGCTACTTATGCAGGGTTTGTTTGTACCTGATACTTCTGCAGATGTTTAAGTCTGGCAAGGATGTTTGGCCAGCTCAAGGCCATATGGCTATGCGTGAACTGTTATGTGATGTACTGTGTGCTCACCAGACATCCTTGATTTGGTGTACAAGTGTAGCATACTGTGCTGTTACTCACTAATTGCTAACACATCCCGTGTACGCACAATCCTCTGAAACAGGATTAGTGCAAACAAACCCTATTACATCAGCAGCTGTTCCATTGTATAACAGCAGCTATTTCACATAGGGCCATGTTAGTGTGTCTCTGACAAGGTATGTTAAGGCTTCTGCAGATGTCGTACAGTGTGTGAATGATTTGTGATGTTATTACACTTTGTATTGTAATATGTTTGGGTGTGGGGTTGATGTTGATGGGTGTGCTTAGCAGATGCAGGTGTGTAGGAACTGCTTTTATACATAGTCGCTATGTGCATGAGGGTTCCTTCCCTATTTGAACACCTATCTTTTTGTGGACTAATACAATGGTAATTGCAGGCTGATTCATTAAGGCACTGTTATTAGGTTCCTGTATAGCATGCAGGTGATGTTAGTCCCTGAATCCCTTCGGTAATACATCTGAATGTAATAACGTGTTGCCACATGATAGCTGTATATTTGTCATAGGTATTTGCAGTCATCGTAGTTGTGTTTTTGACTGACCCTCTTTGGCTAGGGTTGCCACCTTTTCATATGGCCATAGTGGGACCTTTTCGGGACACACATCTGATTTTACAGGCCGACACAAACCCACGGTTAGTACAAGGGATAGAACTTTCCATTCTTGCCTAATTATAAGCTTATTCTTGTAGCAGTTTAGTTGCTTATCCTGTTTCCTGTAACATGTAGGTATTTTAGATACAGAAATAACTATTGTATGCAACTATTACAGTACATATGGGACATAATTATGTCCTACAATCCCAGGACATTTGTCACGTTTAATATATTTGGTCAGGACACAACCGCCCAAAGAGTGAGTGTCCCTCACAAAGTGGGACAGGTGGTAACACTGTCATTGGCTCATGTCCATAGCACATATTTGTAATAGTGTATCGGCATATACTCTCCATATCCTTTGTTCATAAAGGTTGGTATGGCAGAATGTGTGATTGCTATGGTCTATGTTATACACGTATATGAACACTTCAACCACTGTATACGGGAGACTTATGGAATCCCAGAACCCTAGTGTTCTGATGCACACAGTACCGGGACCAGACTCCCATACCCCCACATTACCGACAACGACAGTAACTTGCGAAGGTAACACGAACATGGAACACACGCATGCACACACAGACACACTGCTACCCAATACATCCAAACAAACCATCCTACACTGCATATGAGCAGGTGGCCAAGCCACCCTACACCCCCCCATGTAGGTGTCTGCACCCCCCACACCACCCCCTACTTTAATATTCTACATCCTAGGTCACGCAAACAGACACACAAAGCTAACTCACAACCACTCATTACAGTTCCCCAAGAACACACCACACAAAGAACACACACTTACACACACTACAGCCCTAAGAAACACATGTACACACAGTAACCTACCCAAACCGCAACACCAGAAGCACTGACTGTCCATTAACATCATGAGATTACACCTCGCGCATCTGGTGTTTCGGTACGGTGTTCTTTCGGACCTTAAGCCTCGGGATTACGCGCGTCGGTATGCAAAGCAGTCGGTATGTGGTAGGTATCCCATTTATATGTACCTCCATGGTTATGTAGATGTTGTTAATCTATCTGTATATCTACATATATATGTATTTCCCCATATATCGACATATCTCTCTCTGTCTCCCTCTCTATATATATGATATATATATATATATATATATATATATATATATATATGTATATATATAACATACACCTTTACACCTTTCATTGGATACATGCCGGTTTGTCCTATTTCAACACATTCCTACCTTTTGTGTTTTATCCTGTCAGTATACATAACTGCCATTGGTACATCTCAGGTAGCTTAGTGGTATGTTATTGTGATGAATGTCTACATGGTTGCATGTTCTAATCCTGGCAGTGATATCTTACCTCTCAGAGCAGGCACTGGTAGTACAAGGGTGATTAATGCACATTTCAGCAGTTGTGTGTTCCACATGTTTATTATTCTGTGGAGAACTACCTATATATGCAAGCTGTGTTTAAGGTATATTATGTAACAATTACACATCTGTGAAGATTCCTGTCAGGGATACTCCCCATTATTTGGAACTACATCCCTGATTACTTTATACAAAACCCCTCACTGACACTCCGGGGAATCCTCGCAGAGTGGGTGGTGAACAGTAGCTACTACCCAGGGATCCCGCAAGTGGCCCCTAACATATATATATATTAAAAGTTCCCCGTCTGTATACATCAATGGTGCAGAGTGTCTGGGAATACACAAGTGTTTTGTGTGTGTGTGTGTGTGTGGGGGGGGGGGGCTTTCACACCATATACTATTGTGCAATGGATGATGCTGGTGTAATTGGGTGTGTTTGTGCTATTCCAGCTGTAGGGTATCTTAATTATTGGTTTTACAGCAGGTACTGCTATTGTGGGGCCTTTGGTGTTGACTTACGCTTGTCTGCAGTGATTCATTTATTGCCCTTTACTTCTATTTTCAACCCGATTCACCTCCCATTGTCAGGCATTCATCCAGCTGCCGCCTTTCTTGTTTTGTGCTTCCACAACCCAGGATTGTGTTGGGAAATGTGTTATGTAGCTGATCTACTGCAAGTTTGCTTTGTTCTGCTGTGACAGTTCTCTTTTCTTTGCTGTATGGCACCTCCCCTTTCCTGTTCTGCAGGTAGCTGCTAACAGCCTTGTTAGCTGTTGTCAATGGCCCACTGTGAGTTTCTAGGTGTTATTTACACATTTGTCCTCCAGTTACCATGCTGCAGCATTTCCTTATTGTCTTCCCATATCCTTCCTGTTTCAGCTGTGGTACGCGCCGCGCACACCCATTTACCGGGTTTCATGTGCGTTTTCATCCATGTTCATATGAACTTTCGGTTACCTTGTATGCTCTCAGCTAAGCAAAGCTATGGCTACTTCCACACCCCTATCCTGTGGCTTTGCTTAGCAACACGCAACACAGATTAGCAATGATCCACTGTGCTTACATCTACGGTGGAGCACCCCTCTGTTGATGTCATGTTTACCTCCAGGCCACTCCTCGGTGTTTTAATGCTACGCCGTGTGGTACATCCTTACGCCGGCGGGGCATTTGCGATTCAGTATTACTTGACTCATTTGCATAGCATTGACTGCTAATTCCTAGTTACCGTATGGAACACTGTCACAGACCCTTAGCAACACTTGCGCCATGGTTGTGGTGTAGCATGCATGCCATTGACTATTATGGGGATATCATGAATTGCGTTACATTACAGTTTTATGACATCTAAATATATTTTCCTTGTGATCCCGTTTGCGCACCGATGCACTGCGGTTTTACTTTGCATTGGTGTGGCCATGACATTAAATGTTATTTTTTATATGTTGTGCATGTTGTTTTATGCCATTGGCTATATATTTAGCCATTGTCATATATTAACATTATAATACATAAGTTTGGTCCGCTTTCCTGGCCCCTATTTTATGTTTGACAAAATGTAAACTGTTTTTTTGGTTTACATTTCTACATGCTTACGCTACGCCTGCACAACTTCATGAATCGCTATATACCTTAATTTGCATGCTACACTGCTGCGCATGGGGTAATTAGCATAAATGCGCCGGGAGCTGTGCAGCTCTGGCGTATGCTGGTAGTGCACTTGGAAACAGCTCTTACCTGAATCGCTTGACGGCCATATTTGGCACTAAATCGCCGATGCTACTCCGGCGCATGGCGCAAGCTTCATGAATCCCAGGGAGTATGTCTTCATATGTCATACTTTCCATCTCTGTCATCATCCTTGTATCTGTGTTTGTAGCTCTTATATTGGAATGTCTTTTTCATTATATAGTCTCAATATTTGTGATAGAGTTTCTAACATCTGAAAGTTTTCCCATGTATGACCCCCAAAACTGCATACAATACTTTACTGTAGCTTTAACAGTGCTTGCTGCTATGGTAGTTTGTTTCCCTGAATTTCACTTGTGTAGAAATGCGTCAAAGCATTTGGTCTTCTTTGGTTGCTTTGTTTTCACACTGTGTATGATTATTAAAACTTCTCATACTGATAACCCAAAAATCTATTTCATGCTGTGATCAGTTCTCTAGTAACATGCTCTAAATACGGTTATTATGCCCTAGATGCAGAAAATTTTATCTGGCTTGGTTAAAACAAAGCTGCTGCTTATCATACCTAGTCTCTGCCTTTGAAAGAGGTACCTTAATGCCTATTGTTGTGTTAGCCACTTCCACGCCAAGCTATTGTACATCTGCAGAGAGATCAGTCCATCTATTAACTCAGGAAGGAACGCACTGCACAGACCCCACAGAAAGCTATTCATCATTTTTTTACTTTCTAAAACCAACCCACCTTTTTTGAAGTGTTTATTTATTTATTTGTTGACATTTGATTACCGAGAAAGTCTGACTGGGTAGGTGCCCATTTTTAGTGGAGGCTCAGGGAGAAAAACTCCAAAGTATTACAATACATTTTAAGAATAGTAATTTTACAGTCTTTAAAAATAACACAAAAAACTACTACATTTTAAATAATTACAGCATATTAGACATAATATGAAAACATTGGCTAAGAATAGATACAAGTTATATGACAATGATTTAATAGAAATATTTTAGTGAGTTTATAGAGAAATTAAAGCTAAGTTAGTATAATACAAACATGAATTGCAATATGAAGTGAGAGAAAAACAGATTTGTGGCTTATGTAGAGAGAAAGTCAGAGGAGAGAAATTGATAGAAGTAAGGAAGTGAGTGAAGAAGGGGCAGTAAGGAGATGTGGATATGAATAGTATTTGTCCACATTTAGGGATATAGTTTATCCTGTTGTTGAGCAAGAACAGAGCCAGTGTTTGGATTGGAAGTCATTCAGAATGGTTTTGTATGATCTGATGGAGGGTACTGACCTGATGGACAGAGATAAGGAGTTCCAGACCCATTGCAGACAATGCCCAGCTGTTTTGATAGGTTTGTTGACAGACAGATGCTTCTGGTCATTGAATAGTAATGACTGACTAGGAACATAGTTGTGCAGAATGTTATTTAGTGCTGGGCAAGCAGATGGATTCTGGATAGTTTTATAGGTCGTAAGAAACTGTATCTGTTAGATGATGGGGTAGTTCTAACCAATTTAGAGCTTTTTGTGCTATACAGTGGTGGGTTCTGAATGGGGTATTTGCTGCAAATTTAGCAACTTTTTATACTATTGTTCATATTTTTTTCATTTTTGTGAAGCCTGGGGGTTAGTAAGAATGGAAGCACCATAAAGAAGTGTTGGGAGTAGTTAAGTAGTGGCAAATGTAGCTTTAGTTGTGTTAGTGATAAAGGTTTTGGCTCTATAAAGCATCCCTATTTTTATGAGTTTTTTCTTATGCAATTTTGAATATGCAGGTTGAATTATAGATTATCATCCACTATCATCCCCAGTCATTTGCTATGAGAAGTGTCTTTAATGGTTGTATTATCAAGAGAGAGAGGACTTTATTTTTTTTTCATTGGAGAGGGATTTTTGGTTAAAAAAAGTAACATTTTTTTGTTAGGGTTGAGCATGAGTTCTGAGTTAAAGCTTCCTGAGTAATTTTTTGGAGGAGCACCACATTTTCAGATGCACAAATGAGTGTGGAGTCATTCGAGTACTATATTATAGGAAGGCCTGTTGTGTAAATGTGTAGAAGGTGTTGGTGAGAACGTTAAAGAGGAAGGAACTGAGGATAGAGCCTTGTGGTACACCGGTGGTGACAGGAAGTGTTGGAGAGAGGGTAGAGTGGCATTTTACTGAGAGATACCTATTGGATAGGTAGCTTTTGAACCATAAAAAAGTGGGCTGAGAGGGCTAATGAGGACATTTGAAGTAGAATTTTCCTGTGACAGGCTGTGTCAAAGGCTTTAGACATGTCTAGAAATAAGGAGATTATTTTGCCGTTATCTGTAACTTTATTGACAGTTTCTGTAAAGCCCAGAAGTGCAGTGTTAGTACTATGGGAAGGATGGAAGCCATGTTGTGTAGAGGATAGGAGTTTCCCAGCAGGTAATAATTTAGCAATTGTTTTTTAATACATTTTTCAAGTATTTTTGAGTGGGGGAACAATATTTTATAGATCTAAAGTTGGTAATGTTTGTTGAATTCCTCCTTTATGCAGAGGATAATGTATGACTTTTTCCACAGAGAGGGAACGTGGGATTCCTGGATCGATCTATTTATAAGGATTGAGACAGTGTAGGTGATGCTATTGGCAGCTATTTTAAGGTATTTAATTGGAGGGTCATCATTTGAAGTAGAGAATGGTTTGAATTTGTTTTATGAGTAGATTTGTAAAGGATGTGGGCTCAGGTTTGAAGGTGAAAATGGTTGTGGTAATACGTGCATGCTGGGCATGGTTCGCATTAGATATTAGGGAATCCTTGGCTACAGATGCTATACTATCTATAAAATAAAAGTTAAATTGTATGAGGTTTCAAGAGATGAGTTATTGGGAGAGAGTTTCGGGTTGAATTTATGGTCGGGATGCAAAATGTATTTAATGGCTGTACAGAATTTTTAGGGTTGTGTTTACTATTCTGAAAGTTATTATTGTATAGTTTTTTTGTCCTTATTAATTTGTTTTTTAATATGATTGTGAAGCATTCTGAAGTTTTCAAGATATTGTGGTGTTTTATATTTTTGCCATTCTTTCCATGTTTTTTCTCTATCCCTCATTAGCATTCTGCTCTTTTTTTGGATAGCCAAATTGTATTATTTGTTATAGTCTCTTTCTTCTAGGAGGTACAAGGCTATTTAGGATATTCAGGAAATATTTTTTTGAATTCATTTACAGCATCATCTAAGGGGAGGATTTTTAAGAAGTTCCAGTTAATAGATAATAGGTTAGTAATGAACATTTCTGGGTTAAACTTGGAAATATTGTGCATTGTTTTATAAGCATACTGTTTAAATAGATGTGTGAGATGTCCCTTTGTATAAAGTGGGAGATGATGATCACTGAGACAGTCAGACATTGTACCTGAGGTGATGTATTGCTAGGGTTCACTACTATGATGTAGTCTAATAGGGAATTTGTTGTTTTGCTATAATGTGTGGGGCTGGTAACTACTTGTGTAAAAGCAAACAAGTTCAGGTTAGATACAGGGGATGTTCACATTCACCTAGTAGTGTTATTTCTTAGTAGTGTTATTTCTTGTGGAATTGTTATATATATATCCAGTGTAAGATATCTTCCAGCATAGCTCTATTGTCGCCATGAGGGATGTAAAGAACAGTAATACATATTTGTTTATAATTTTTAATTTCAAGAAAGTTATAAGAAGCTCTGTTGAATTGAATTTTGGTATTGATTTGTTGTAAGGGGAAATGAGATAGTTGCTGAGAAATATTAAAGCAATGCCACTACCTTTTCTCTTTATATGGGCATTATGGATGATACTATAGCCGGGAGGTATAATTTTGGAATAGTTTATGCTGGGTTTAAGCCAAGTTTCAGTTACAGTGACAATATCAGGTTTATGTTGTGTAATCCAGGCAGGCCAAAGTATTATTCTTGTTATAGTTTTGTTGACTACATTTTGTGATTTTTCTGACTGGTATTTACATTGATTTGTAATTTAAATTAACATATTTTAAAGAAAATATTGTGGTGGCATTGTTTACTTACCTCATATTTCATGCTGTAAAGGAATACATTTTGACAACACCTGTTTTTCTAGATTCATGCAATATCCTGGCTTGTAGACCACACTCTCTAAGCTTTGTTATTTGCTCTTCTGACAGCTCACACTTGCTCTTCACATAATATGTGCCATCTGTGTTGCTTGTGAAAACCATACTTGGATCTGGAGAATTGAAAGAATGCTTCTTGTAGTCACCACATCCACAATTCCACTCAATGGTGATTTTTTGGGGGAAAAAATGATCTGCTTCTAGATAAAATGTTCTCATCTTGCCTTCTTTATCATTCGATGACATAATCTCTGAAATAGCAGGTTCTGCAGAAATTGTGATATCAAAAATATATTGAGAATAGATGTCTTGCATAGTTTTAAAAACAATATATTCTTAAGTTTCTTATATCACATGCATTAGATCTGATTGCAAAATACCTTGGATGCTAAATGGTGTGGACATCTGCCACTTTAGCATCTTATTAGTTCATTTTGGATGCAGGCATTTTTAGGATATAAGACTGTGCTTATAAGTAAAACTCTGATATTATGCTGACTCCAGTCACTGAAACTAAACATCTTAGTACTGGAAAACTACACCAAACAAGTACATGTTGCTGGTGATACTTAATGCGAGGGTGCTGTGGACATGCACTAGGAGCACAGTTATGTAGGTACTCCACTGCTGCTGTACACTGAGTTAAACACTGTACTTCGTGCTGGTGTGTGTGTGTGTGTGTGTGTGTGTGTGTGTGTGTGTGTGTGTAATGTGTTTGTGTGCATGCTTGCGCTTATTTGTGGATATGTGTGTGTATGTGTGTGTGTGTGTGTGTGTGTGTGTGTGTGTGTGTGTGTGTGTGTGTGTGTGTGTGTGTGTGTGTGTGTGTGTGTGTAAATGCGTGTGTGCATGCTTGTGCTTATGTGTGGATATGTGTGTGCGTGTATGTGCGCATGCTTGCTCTTATATGTGTGTGTGTATGTCTGTCTGTCTGTCTGTCTGTGTGGGTATATGATACCATACCTCTATACTCAATACTTCTTTAATGCTGGGATTTGTCCTTCATGCCATTTGTCAGTCTCATTTTTGTTGTACTCTAAATGCTGATGATAAGGACTTCTGCTGGGTGTAGAACCAGCTTTTAGACTTTATTAGCATCAGGCATGGTCCAATGTATGTGGTTGCTGTTGCATGTCATGATCATTAGAGGGCATACATACCATCTACTTTACACATTCTTTTTTTTTACAGCCCAGAATGCTGCTTTCTCTCACCTGTGTTAAATAGTTTTTTTTTTTTTTTTTTTTTTACTTTTGGCTTTTCATCTACAAGTGAGATTCTTTTTGTTTTATTATATTGGACATGATGAATAATATTTCCTAAAGACGTCACCAGTAGACACTTTTGTAGCAATCAAATTCCAACAGAGCTTAATTTGTTTGGAGGAAGATTCCCATTCACTCTGCGTCTTTTAATAAGAAGTACGAAAAAAAAAATAGCTAGGGGATCATAAAAAAGATTAGACTTTAAGGAACATAAAAACTTACTTGATATATGTTCATCATATTGATCACTGCTGCAGTACCGTTAGCTAAATGGGTTATATCCTGCCAAGGATATAGCGGCCGGTCAGCTTCCAAAACATCAGGCACCTTCTTTGCATCCTGAGCAGTCCTTTAGAGCTTTACTGATGCCAAGCAGTACACTCATCTGAAGCTTTTGAGGATCGGCAGCTTGAGCTTTCCTTTGCAGGGCAGATAAGTTCTCTTTTTTCTTATATATTCACTGATGTTTTATTTCTTTCCACTTCAGGAAAGTTATTTTAAAGCCAGGAATGCTATGTTATAACTGACTGTGTTGAGACTGTATCATACTTTTAAACAGAGCACTTGTTTTTGCTGTCAGTTTTAAAGTCATGTAAAGTAATTGATAACATATTTTCTGTAGAGAAATTGTGTTTAATTTTCCATTGTGGGGCTGCCATAGTGTTTGAAAGTGTTTTTTTTTTACTTTTTATTTTGTCAAAAAGTAACTTCTGCGAACTGGTAGTTGTTGCTTGTCTTCCCTGGGAAAGAGGAACCATTTTCAGCTTAACCATGGAATAGATTGCTGGTCCCACGGTTGATCCTTCTTCCAGCCACAAAAAGAGAAAGTTAAATAAACAGCCTTTGCCACCACAGCAGGCTAGCAATTTGCATCAGTTGCAGGTGGGTGACTTCTGCTGTTGCCATTTGCTGTACCTCAGATCACTCATCTTTAAACCCAATTCCCTCTGGTGTAGCACCTACAGCCACTATGGACCGGGGGTTAGCCAAGTCCTCTGCAGTTGTTGGAGTCTCCTCATTGGGCAGGGGATAGCTACTGTTGTTGGTCCTAGGAGAGGGAACAGGGAAGGTTTCCCTGTTATGTCAGAATGCTGTGTCCATCCCTGGGGTAGCAGAGGCTGCTGTTACTAACACAGCTGGCCCCATTTTTCTTGTCACAAAGAAACACAGAACCAAACATGTATCCACTCTTCTTCAAAGTTCCTTGGATAGGAGTAGTGTACTAGAAGTGGGTCAATGTTTAAATCAGGCTATTGATCCTTCTTGTAGAGTAGTTTCTGGTAAAAGTAAGAGGGATGCCTCTTTTCCTGAAGAAAATCAAGATTTTGAATCTGAACAGTAAAATGCAGGGACAGACTCAGGGTGTGGTCCTCAGATTTCTGATTCAGACTCAGAGGAGAGCTTAGTTTTAAATTCTTACTGTGGGGGCGTCTCTTTCTCTGAGATTATTGCTAGACTGTCCCAGTGTTTTCAGTGGGAGACCACTGAGGTTTCTCAGTCCCACAGAAAATACTATGAGCTGTTATAGAATGTTTTTTTCAGAACCTACACCCATTTCTTCTGTCCTGTTTGCTTTAGATGATGTGTGTCTTACAGCCAGCAATTTTCCTGATATTCAGCCAGCTGTCCCTAAAAAGGCAGATATGATGTATAAAATTCCTTAGTCTTTTAAATGTTTATACACTATTCAGCAACTTGACCTAGCAGCCATAGGCTTAATTGACTCTATTGCTACTAAGTGCTTAGTTAATTCCAATCCTACTCCTTCCAGTATGGATGGGAAATTTTATTCAGATATGGGGAAAAAGTGTATACTTCTGCAACTTTAATTTTCAGAATTTTAAATTGCCAGGCTCATATGTTAAAGTTTGTTCTGACATACTGTGGAGGTATGAGGAACGTTTATCTACAGTTTCTTCTTGTGAAGAAAAAACTGCTTTAAATAACTTAGTTTCTTCTATTGCACATGCCACTACTTGTTTGCAATGTTTGTTTGATGCGGTTGATACTTCCTCCAGGGCTATGACCACTGGTACTGTTTTAAGGAGATTTGCTTGGCTGCATTCGAAGATTTAAAAAATGAGATGCTAAATTCTCCCTTAGATAGAGATGTAGTGTGTGGCCCCTGTACTACAGAGGTGATCAAAGAGTGTGATGAAAGGGGAAAGGTGATCCAGGGAATCTTTAAGATTTTTCAGCCCTCCTTTTCTTAATTGTCCATGGAATTTTCTATCTCTTCATCCATTTTTTGAAAAAAAAAAAATAAGCAGTCACAAAAGAATTCAGGTAAACAGATGTGGGTTTCCAAAAATAAGTCTCAGACCTCCCAAAACTAAGGACAGTGGAACAAGTCTGAATGACTGTTCAGGAGACTTTGTGATTCCCTCCCATCCTGGCCCCTATTCTCTTCCAGTTCTCTTACAGACAGTGTGAATATCCATTTTTCTGTTTGGCAACAGATTGTTATAGACAAATGGGTTCTAAAAAATATTCAATGTGGCTACAGCTGGCAGTGGTAGGAAATCCCTCCTGTCCAGGGGGGTCATTTCTCATCCTTCAGATGAGACTCTTGTTTCCTCCTGTTCTTCATCTCATGCTGTCCGAAGGAGTGATAGAACCAGTTTCTCCTTCCCATGTGGGGAAAGGTTTTTATTCAAGGATGTTCTAAGTGCCAAAAAAATGCTAGGAGACCAATTCTGGATCTTTCTTTTCTAAACCTGTTTGTGAAAGTGCCCAAATTCAGACTGGTGTCACTTCATAAACTGTTACCTCTTATTTCTCTTTCATGTTTCCCGGTAACACTAGATAAAAAGGATGCTTATCGTCACATCCCTATTCACCCAGATGTCATGCATTTCTTATGGTTTTTTTGTGTTTGGATCACATTATCAGCATTCTGCCTTACCTTTGACTATCCACTGCACCAAAAGTACTCATAAACTATCTGGCTCTAATTATAACTCATTGCAGACTACAGGGTATCCACATTTTTCCATATTTAGATGACTTGCTTATCTTTGAGTGTCTTTTTCAAAATATCAGGAGTCTCTCTCTCTTGGGTGAAAGATCTCATGTACAAGCTGGGATTCCAACAGAACATTCAAAAGAATTTCTTGACTCCATCACACAAGATTCTGTTCCTGCGATGTCAGTAAGATATCTAAGTTCAAAGAGCTTTTCTTCCCCTGGAAATATAGATCTTTATTATATATCTGTTTCTAATGTTTTTCATTCAGACTTTGGTCACTGCAATGGAATACCTCAGAACTTTGGGTCTCATAGCATCTGTGATTCTCATGATACCCATATCAAGACTCCAAATCAGAAACATACAGTGGTGTCTGAAATCCTTTTGGTCCTGGCATCAACGCCCTTTATCTTTTCATATCCCAGTACTGGGATTTGTCAGAAGAGAAATGGTTTGGTGGAAACAACAGATATCCTTAAATCCAAGTCTCCCCTTCTCCATCCCTGCCCCAAAGCAGTCAGTCACCACAGACACTTTGGACTTTGCTTGGGAAGCAGTTTTGGGAGGGGTAAAAGTGCAGGGCATGTGGGACATCAAGGACAAATGTAAAGCACATAAATATCACAGAGATGCTTGCCCTGATCAAGGCACTCATCTTTCTGAACCATCTGAGGTTCCTGGTACCTCCTCAAGTGGATACAGACAATACCACAGTCATGTGGGACGTCAGCAAGCAAGGGGGAGCCAGACAGATTCCCCCTTTGCAGACTAGTCATGTTCGCTTGAGATACAGTTTCACAGCACAAATCTCACTCTACATTTATCCTGCATTCCGTCAGACTAAAATTGTGTGGCAGACAAGCTGAGTAGCACCAGAACAAAACATTACAAATGGAAACTAGATCAGGGATCTTCCAAGTTTTTATCTATTTGTGGGGAGTTTTTCAAGACCTCTTTGCCTCCTGTATGAACAATCAGTTGACAAAATTCTGTTCCAGGACATTGCAAGAAAGCCTGGAAGACGGATCCCATTTCTTTTCTTTGGACAGCCACGGTTCTCCCTTCTTTTAGAAGTGGCCAGTGGAAATTACTTACTACAAGCTTCGTCACAGAATGGCTCTACTCACAGAAGAACAAGGGTGTTTGATACACCCCAACATCAGTCATCTTCAGTTGACTGCCTAGGCACCTATTTTCTGAGGATGGGCAGCAGGTACTAATGGAGGCAACAAGGAATGCTACTAGAAAAACATATTAGCAAATGGAAAAGGTTTTCTAGTTGGTGCCATCAACATAACCTGCACCCATTCAGGGCTAGTTGTTCTTTGGATTTACAGTATTTGTGTGTTACAATCCTATGGCCTTTCTTATTCCTCTATCAAGGTTCATTTCTTAGCCATTTCAGCTTGCCTGCTCATGTGCCGTCCTCTTTCAAAGCAGTCTCATGACAAAATATTCTTGAAAGGGGTTTTGCATAAGAGGCCTTCAAGTAAACTGGTGGCCCCTCCTTGGGATCTTAATTTTGTGTTAGAGAAGCTAACACCCGCTGTATTTAAACCAGTTAATCTGGCTGACTTAAAATTCTTAACAAGAAAAACAGTTTTGCTGATTGCTCTGACCTCTGCAAGAATGGTATCTGAGTTGTGAGCTCTTACGATAAGTCAACCCAACCTCATTTTTCATAGGGGCGTGGTTTCCTTTGAGAACGACACCTTACAATCTCTAAGTGAAGAAATCTGCATAAAACTGAACAAAAGTTGCTACAATAACAAGTTTAGTGTTAACTGCTTTTTCTGAAAATGTCTGCCATTATTTGGTGACAATGAGAATTAATCCTTCTTTTATGCCTAAAGTGATATCTGACTTTATTTTAAGCCAATTTATCCATCTCCCCATTTTCTTTTGGATATCCACAGACAACTAAGGTACTATCTTGACAGAACTAAATCAGATCTTCAGATCAATTGTTCATGTCTTATGAAGGTAAGAAGAAGGGACAACTAATGGCAAAGCAGACTATTTCCAAATGACTGTCTGCAGCTATTACTTTTTATTATAGCCACCATGACAAATCTATTCCAGACAGGGTCAAGGACCTTGGCTTCATTTATACCTTTTTGGAAAGGGTTGGATTCTAGAAGCATTCTAGAAGCTGCCACTTGGTCTATTGAACATACTTTTACAAAGCACTATAAGCTTGATTCATTCTCTAGGTCTAGATAACATTTTGTTAAGACCATTCTACAGGGGCTGCTAGACCTTTCTCCTTCCAAATATAGTTAGCTATGGTAATCTACCTACATAGCTAAGGTTTATGTAGCACTGATCAATATGAAGAAAATGGTACAGTTGTGTAAGTTGAATTTACCATAACACTAGATGTTCGAATGATCACTGCTGTTTTTATGCCAGGGTGTGGAAATTTATTTTTTTGTTATTCCTAGCATTGTCCTTCTAGGACTCCGCTTCTGTCTATCTGCTAGCAGGAAAGCCCTGAAGGGCTTCATGCCCAAACTTGTCTTTTAGTCAGGTCAGCTTGAGCTGCCTGACAGTTTGGGCATGTGGGAAGGTGCTCTTAACTTCGGAAACTGGCCAGCTGTTATATCCTTGGCTGGATATAACCTATATAGCTAAGGCTACTGCAGCAGTGATCATTCAAACATCTACAGTTATGGTAAGTTCAACGTACACAACCGTACTTTCTTTTTTTTTTTTTTTTTTTGGTGCTAGTACTATGACTTCAGAATGTTTTCTAGAAATCTCAGAAAATTTAACATAAATCTAAGAAATTTAAATGAATGGAGCCACTTGAGTCTGTAGATGGGCAGGACAGGAGTACTCCTGGGCCATTTCTTTTGAGTGGGGCCACTCCCTTTTTAGACACTAAGGCTAAGGATTTTTTCAGCCTCTTTGGGTGGTGAAGCCCAGTCATCATCCCCTCAAATTCCTTTGAACTATATATTTTTCTAAGGAATGTGAAATCCTGTACTTAAGGGCAACAAATTTCACCGTCTTTTTCTGAATCCATAAAGGAAGGTGATCATGAATCAGATGACTTGGACCCAATTTTTCCCCTAGGATGGGTTGCAGGTATGGGTGACGAGGGCTGTTTCCACACATTACTTCCAGAAGTTGTATTTCACAAGAACTATTAATTTAATAAAAGAACAGTTTAAGAGATCTAGGAAACACTTCATTCAAGAGGAGGAATGCTCAGATCCAGAAAATTATGCAGCCTAACCACCTTTCAGTGACTGTAAGACAGTGAGCATGATGTTGAGCCAGTCTGCTATAAGAACTACATCATTTGTTAGGGTTCTAAAAGAGCACTACTATTTGTATGAGAATGTGTTGGTAGACCCTATGCCTCTAGACTTGAAATCACAAAAGGACCTTGCATCACTCAAGCTCTGAGAACCCTACCAGCAGATTAAAAGCAATGTTTTAGATAAGTCTGGATAAAATCTTTATACATCAGCTATACCCATGTAACACAGTACAAGTCAGACATGTTAAAGCAGAAGACCTTTCTAAAAATTCTGCTGTCATGTCTTTGAAAGAAAAGGTTAACAAAGCAGCCAATAAAAAGAGGTCTATCTTTTGGAAAGTTTAGGATGTATGCTAAAGGCATTAAAACTGCTTGGCAGATTTTTTTTTTTTTTTTTTTTTGCAGGCTTCCAGACATCTCTTCCTTTCTGTAATGCATCACCTGTCTTCTACTATCCAGTTCTTTTTGCCATGCTCAGCATCAGTACAGAGGAATGGCCTATTGTTTTGCTAAGTGGACTGCTCAGTGTAAGTGAGGAGTATTTAAATGCTCTTTCTCCCACTTTCTTTTAGCAATGAACATTTAAAATTGTCTACATTGCTGAAAACGTTTTTCATTTTTGCAGCTGCATACTTGGGCCCCTGCCCACCTTGTTTGGCTCATGACTTTTACTGATATCTTTATCAAATATGCCTGTGCTTGCTTATGTCTGTCCACTGACAGGCATATTAATTGTGTATTATTTGGCAAATCCCATGGCATTAATCATTCCAGTATTTGCCAGGGGTTTAATGATATTTTAAGACCACACAAACTTAGGATATTATTCACAGCTCTTTTGCTGGCAAAGAAACCAAAGGACATCAGGCTTATTCTTGATGTCAGGATACCTTTTAAATGGTCCCACTAAATGTTTCCAGTACAGTCCAGCTTTCCATGATTATTCAAAGGAGACTGATTGCTGATATGCTGCTTGGACCTCCAAGATGCCTACCTCCAGATAGAAATAGCTAATATCAAGAAGGTTTTTACACTTCATAATCAAAGCTAGTCATTATCAATTCAAGACTGTTCTGTTGGCCTCGTTAAATACCACAGTTTCCTCATAAACATTTCAATGATAGCAGCCCATCTCAGATCCCAGGGAAGCAAGCTTTTTTCCATACCCAGTTGACTGGCTTCTAGCAGCACTGTCTCGGAATGATCTGGTTTGCAGGAAGGAAACTGCTCAGACTGTTCTCTTCTCTTGGAGTTACAGTGAACCTCACAAAAATGCCATTTTCCTCCAGATAGTTTTTTACATTCTTAGCCTGTTTTAGACCCAACTGTTTGCCAAACTTTTTTATCCCAAGACAGGATCCACTCACTACAGCAAACAGTATCTGCACTATACTTAGTTCAGACAGCTCTAGCAGTTCCCTGTTTCAAGGCTTTGTGCCTAATGGATGTGCCATTCTTCACAGTATCTCATGTCAGGACTCTCCCTGTGAATGATCAAGACGGTAACTGAAAACACTTGATCACAACTGATTGAGGAAAACAAACAAATTATACCATGATCCCCCCAAAACGTGCACGCTGATTGGCCAGCGTGCCCGTTGTAAATCGAGTTATACTAATGGAAAAAGGTCCGGTCGCCC
Source organism: Protopterus annectens (assembly GCF_019279795.1). Taxonomy (NCBI): domain Eukaryota; kingdom Metazoa; phylum Chordata; order Ceratodontiformes; family Protopteridae; genus Protopterus; species Protopterus annectens. The sequence goes on along the minus strand of NC_056744.1, from coordinate 1,746,579,846 downwards.
GGACTTTTTCCATTGGTATAACTGGATTTTTTAAAACACTGTCTCGCTATGTTAAATGGGTTTAACATAGCGAGACAGCTTTAAAATAAGCAACGGAGATCTCCGTTGCTTATTTTAAAGCTGTCTCGCTATGTTAAACCCATTTAACATAGCGAGACAGTGTTTTAAAAAAAAAGCAACGGAGAAAGCAAGATCTCCGTTGCTTTTTTTTAGTATTTCGCTATGTTAAATGAGTTTAACATAGCGAGACAGTTTTAAAATAAGCAACGGAGATGTCCGTTGCTTATTTTAAACTGTCTCGCTATGTTAAACTCATTTAACATAGCAGGCACTAAAAAGCAACGGAGATCTTGCTTTCTCCGCTTCTTTGCCCACAGCTCTGATGTACTGCGCAGGCGCGCAGTACATCAGAACTGCCGCGGATGCCAGACATCTGCGGAAGGGCAGTAAACAGGCATTACACTATGCCATTATTTAAGAAAAGTAATAGTTTCTTTTCTTAAATAATGTCATGGTATAATAGCAATAACCCACTTCTGGGTGTGGGTAATGCTAAATTTACCCACGGTTGGCTTTGTTTGGTCCCTCGGGCTTCGCCCTCGGGACCAAACCACACCAACCGTGGGTAAATTTAGCATTACCCACACCCAGGCGTGGGTTATTGCTATATTAACATCTGCCTGTACAGTCTGAAACAAGTATTTATAGGTGGCAAGCCATCCTAGGATCCCCATGCTCGCCCCACACATAACTTCCCTCTTTCTGTCTGGCAGTCTTCTGCTCTCTGTCTTTTTCTCTCTATATATATATATCTATACACTAACCATGCAGGTGCACAGCAGTGGATAAGGAATCACCCAGACTTTGGGTATTTTGATCACAGATAGTGATCTTGCTGTGCTGTGCATACAGACTAAAGAGAAGCCATTCCATACATACATACATACATACATACATACAAATATTTCAAGCATTGGGCGTTAATGCTCTTCTTGCCTACCAGTATACCAAACAGTTGTTCCCATAATAAGTGTCTAGGCTGTTATGTGCTTACTTTAATGTAGTTTGGTAGTCTGTTCCATTCATCAGCTGCTGTCTCAGAGGACCAGTTAGTACACGTTGCATTTATATAGAATCGTCTACATAGATTGTCTGATGATTCTCTACTACGTTTTGATAACCCCAAACATTCCCAGAGATAGCTGTCGCTAAATCCCCTGTATACCTGAATAAGATCTCCTGTTAGATAGCTATAAGAGACACTGCACAAGTTCAGATATTTTAGTCTTTCATATTGTTGTTGTTTGTTTTTCGGCTTTTTCCCAGTAAGGGGTCGCCACAGTGGAACTCTGGTCTGCTAATGATTGGCAGTAGTTTTTTAACAAACGCCGAGGTGCCAGCTTGACGCCCAACCTTCAATGAAGGCACGCCCATTTACGCACGCATGTCTTTCGAATGCTACCCAACTGCGGGGAGGACATGCAGACTCCACACAGAAGGCACTCTTTCATAATAAACTAAAATTTCACATCCATGGATGCTCTTGATATATTTCTGCTGTACTCCTTCCAGTTTACTCATGCTAATTTTCTTATAAGGTTTCCATATTGTTATTCCATACTCAAGTTTGGGTCTAATGTAATTAAGAAACAATGGCTTCATCATTTCTGATTCCCAAGACTTTATAAATCTTTTTATACAACTTATAGTTCTGTAACTTTAAAAAAAAAACTTACCAGCTTAAATGTAAACCCATATGTCACAAGATGGGTTGCAAACTGGCTTAAGGACAGAACCCACAGGGTTAGAGTTGCTGGCGCTATGTCAGACTCCAAGCCGGTCACAAGTGGTGTCCCACAGGGCTCGGTCCTTGGCCCCCTATTGTTCGGCATCTACTTCTCAGAAGTACAGGCCAACATGGGAGGACTTTGGCTGACAAAGTTTGCAGACGACTGCAAACTGGGCGCCATAGTGGAAAGTGCATCGGACACGGATATCCTTCAGAAGGGACTCACGGAAACAGATAGCTGGTGCCAGAGCCATGGCCTGAAGTTAAACGCCAAAAATGTATAGTCATACCCTTCGGGAAAAACAAGGTAACCCCAAGCTACCATATAGGTGGCAATCCACTAAGCACAGAAGAGGTTATCAGGGACCTGGGGACCCAGGTTGACAGTGGCCTTTCTTTTGACACTCACGTTGCTAAAGTGGTTAGAAAGACCTTCTACATTGCCCACCTGATCATGAAGGATTCACATCCAGATCTAGTGAGGTCATTGTTCCCCTGTACTCTTCACTTATCAGACCAATGATCGAGTACAATGCCCCATTCGGGATGTATCTCACCTGACATCTGCAGCATTTGGAGAGACCCCAAAAGTTCCTCACCAAAAGGATAAAGGACTCCAAAATCTGTCATATGCTGCCAGATTGAAGAAACTCCAGCTCTATTCAGTCGCATACCGTCTGCTCAGAGGTGACATGTGCCTGACATACAAGGCCATGTCCAACCCGGAATTAATGGACATGCTCCACCTCAAAACATCCAAATCCACCAAAACCACTAGAGCAAGCGACTTAAACCTTAGCACGGATATAAATAGGACGTGCTGGAGGGATAGATTTATCACTCAGAGACTCCCTATGCTGTGGAATAAAATCCCAGTCCATGTGAGGCAGAGCACCTCGCTGGCTCTGTTCAAGAGAAATCTTGACCTGTGGATGGGAGATCGTAGGTTTACCCCGGGAATCATCTCTGTGTCACTGCTGGACAGAGGCACAACAAACTAATGGGCACAGTATTTTTTCATATAAGGGGTGGCGTAAGCCACAAAAATTTGGGCTAGGCTTATAAATGCCTTAGGGCAGATAGCCTAGTATAAACCTATGAACCTATGAACTGTCATTAACCAATTGGTTAATATGATTAGTAAAACTTAAAGCTGGATCTACCCATAACCAGGTTCTTAAATGAGTCTACAGTTTCAATCACTGTGTGCTATATTAAATATTCAACTTTCAGTTTATGTCTCCAAGATCTCATATGCTTAGTTTTTGATGTATTTATCAGCAAACTATTCTCCTGTGCCTAAATGGCCAATTTAGTAAAGTTCTTTTGCAGACATGCCATATCTGTAACACCTGTAATCAATTTACCGAATTGTAGGTCGTTTGTATACAGACTGTAGAACACCTCAGATGAAAAAGATAGGTCTGAAAGATACAATCTAAACAAGTAAGGGCCTAGGACAGAGCCCTGTGGGACACCCTGACTGTAACCAAGAATTTCACATGTCCAATTGCTTTATGATGCTTTCCATGTCCTATTTGTAAGCCATGCAGCTATCCATCTTATTAAGAGTAATTCAATAGTTGTTGTAATTTATTGCTCAATATTTTGTATATTACCCTGTCAAATGTTGACATTAATTCTATATAAATTACACCACAGCACAATTATTCATTCACAGCTGTTATTGTATTGTTATAGAACATCATGTTACAGGTGGCAATAGATCTATTTTCATCATATGCATACTGATATATGGTTTCAAGTCCCAACCTTTCCAGTTCTGACAATAACTTATCCAGTATTACCTTCTCCATTATTTTTCCACAAAATGAAAGCAGACTTGAGTGTCTATATGAGTTTGAGTTTGCCCTTCTCCCCTTTTCCTCAAAGGCATGTTTAATAAGCATGTCTCCAATCTTGAAGAATCTCCTCGTATTTATATGACCTAGTAAATGATAGCTATAATAGTACTACAAGTTCTTGCTGAAGTGTTTCTCAGGTCATTATTACTTTACTTTGGATCCCATTTGTATAGTTGTTTTTCAGTACCACAAGAGGAGTGGTTTCTGGCCCAGAAATTGTAGTTTATTGGCCGTTTGGGCAGATTTTACATCTCTTTCAACTTTCTGGTTTAAAAGCCCGCGTTTGCGTTCCTGTTACTAGTCTAGTCCAGATACAGATTTGCTGTATCCAGGACTGTATATAAGCCTCTGAGCTCCTCAAGCCTTTCTGTGTTGGAGGGAAGCCTTCTAGCTTATCAGTGAGAGTGGTAAGCACTAGATAGCCTATCCACCACAAGAGGAGTAGTTTCTGGCCAAGAAATTGTAGCTTATTAGCTGTTTTGGCAGTTTTTTCCATCTCTTTCAACTTTCTGGATTAAAAGCCCACGTTTGCGCTTTTTCCACCTTTCCTGTAACTAGTCTAGTCTAGTCCAGAAACAGATTTCCTGTATCCAGGACTGTTTGTAAGCTACTGAGTGGTGCCAAAGTCTGCTCTTCAATATTTCCCTTACATCTGCTAGTTCTCTCCTCCCCTACATTTTTACTAGCTTATTAGTTCAGCACTTTACCAGACTTCTTGTAGCAATTATTGTAGCACACAAACGTGCTACCAGCACTAAAATGTTCTACATGGGAACAGCTCCAGTACTTATTATTAATGTCCACCCCTCCAGGCATGTCTAAATGTCAGTTCCCTGTGCTTTCTCCTATTAACCTGGTGAACTTGGGCATCCTGAGGCAATTTAGCCACTGCCTCATGTACACTGACAACCCTCTCCTCTTACCTCTCAACACTCAGACTTGGGAGAGATGCACTTATATATCCAAACTGGAAGCCACGCACTCTCCAGCCAAGACTGGAATAGCTGTTCAAGAGGAGAAGGTCAGCACTTGCACCACACCACATGGAACACTTAGCCCTCTAGAACACATACCAGCACTGCCTTCACATAAAAGCACAAACCACGCATCCACCTTCGCGGAGGCTGTCAATAAAAATCCACCCAAACAGCAGAGACCTCCAAGGTAGAAATGCACTTGACCACCACAACACAACACTAATCATGAGACACATAACTCTCTTAAACAGTGTGCCACTCAACCAAAGCCCCTAAGGCAAAACAGCATGCCCAACACACTGGTCATAGGTGACTCGATAGTGAGGCACACTGATGTCCCACTCACTAGGTTGAATAAGGAGAAGGTAACAGTCAGCTGCCTGTCAGGTACCAGGATCCGCCACATAACGCATGCACTCAGGTCCCTCAACAACAGGTACAAATATGACTCTGTCATTGTGCATGTGGGTGTGAATGACCTGAGACGTACCTCCCTAGACTACATGAAAAGAGACATGGAGGAGCTCTCCGACTATGTAGCCCAGGTGGGTATGACCCTAGCCCTGAGGAGCATACTACCATCACCCAGAATGATGCCACAGCACAAGCAGAAAATTACTGATTTCAACAATTGGCTAAGTTTCTGGTGTCATTCTAAGTGGATCCAGTATCTGTCTGCCTAGGATGACATGATTGACAGACCTCGATGCTTTGCCAGAGATGGCCTGCGTCTTTCACCCCTGGGCTTACGGATACTGGCAAATGCTCTTGCCACCTCCTATAGTGCCTTTTTTAGGCAGTGTTCCAAAGACCAAATTACCATCGTAACAGCTACAAACAAAATCAATGTGAGGGTCATGCAACTCAAAGCGGAAAGTCTAAATCTTAAAATGCACTCGCTCGAAGCACTCCTTAAAATGGAGAACATTGACATTTGTGCTGTAACAGAGACCTGGTTCAAAGCAGCAGAAAGCACCCCTGCACTACCAGGCTATAACTCATTCCACAACTTTTGGCCCCAGAACTTGGACCGAAGCTCCAAAGGCGATGGTGTTTTCATATTCATAAACGATCTGCAGACCTCTAGACTGGTAGCCCAACATAACACATGTGAGATACTTCAGGTACAGCTAACATTGGGTAAGACAGTGATTCAGGTCATAGCCTGCTATAGGTCTCCAACTATGTCCCAAGACTCATACTGCATGTTTCTAAGCACCCTGGAAAATATTAGGCTCCAACCTAACACTCTCATACTACCCCTTCATTAATTGGGAAAACTACTCATGTGCCAATACACTTGCCCAACGTTTCCTGGAATTCATTAATTCCAATGCCCTGGATCAACTTGTTCTTATCCCCACTAGAGGTAGCAACATCCTTAACCTGGTCATTACTAACATGGGCGACCGTTGCTCTACACCAATAGTCAACTCCTCCCTGGTTAGATCTGACCACAAACTAATCACCTTGGAAATCCACATCCCCCCTCCCCCCAAAGGTAACCACCATGGAAAACTTCTCCAAAGCTAACTTTGAGCTCCTAAAAATAGAGGTGGCTAACTTCACGGCAACCATGCAAATGGAAAATAGTTGCATGACCGCTGAATCATACACCAATGCACTGTACGAACACGTACACAAATCCATGGATCTCGCCATACCTAATAGAACCAAGATGCTCTCCTCCAAAAAAAGGACACCAATCTGGTGGTCCCCTGCCATAAACAAACTATACAACAGAAGGAGAAAACTGATGCAGAATAAGGTATAGTCCCAAAACTGGAAAAACTCCCTTAGCCTCAACAAAACGTTGAGATCCCTCATCAAATCCTTTAAAGCTAGCTATGAAAACAGAATTGCAGCAGATAATAAAGACAACCGCAAGGCCTTCTATAGTTATGTAAAGAATCTTCACGGCAATATCCAGATTTGCTGTGAGCTACTGCACAATGGTACCTCCTATACCGAGCCAACAGATATTGCAAATATACTGGCCAACAGATTCAGTGCCAACTTTACCCCTCTCCCCAAAGGACCAATCACAATACCAGTAGATTGCCAGGCACCCAGTATTACTTCTGCAGAGGTTAAAACAGCATTGTACAAGGCCAAGAATGCAGCTTCTATGGGACCTGACAATATCCCTGGCTGTGTTCTACATGAACTACAGAGTGAACTGACACCTCACCTGTGTGCCCTGTTCAATCACAGCCTCACCTCAGGCTTTGTCCCTACCAAATGGTGCACTGGTATAGTCATCCCTCTCCACAAAGGAGGAATGACTACAGACCCTGGGAACTATTGCCCCATTAGCCTGACGAGTCTGATATGCAAAGCTATGGAACGCATCATCATGGACCTAATAAACAAGGATATAGGGAATGTCCAAACTCTGGATCCTACACAGTTTGGATTTATGAAGGGTAGATCATGCCTGCTCAACTTGGTCAACTTCTTTGAGTCCATCACCAGAGCTGTGGATGAAGGCAAGGTGGTTCATACAGCATACCTTGATCTGGCCAAGGCCTTTGATACCATTCCCCACTCAGGAATCATAAAAAAACTTACTAAGCTAGGCATCAACCCCTATATCACTAGGTGGGTTGCAAACTGGCTCACAGATAGAACTCACAGTGTGGAAGCAGCTGACACCACGTCAGACTGCAGACCAGTCACAAGTGAAGTCCCACAGGGTACGGTCCTGGGTGCTCTCCTGTTTGGTATCTACTTCTCTGAAGTCCAGGCCAACACGAAGGGACTCTGGCTGACAATGTTTGCAGATGATTGCAAGTTGGGAGCTATTATTAACTCCCCAAGTGATATTGACATCCCACAGAAAGACCACACTGAGACCTACAACTGGTGTCAGACCCATGGCCTTAAGCTCAGTGCCAAAAAATGTGGCATCATCCCCCTTGGGGAAAACCCGGTTCCCTTGACTTACCACACCGGTGGTAGTCCACTGAACACAGAAGGCATTATAAGAGATCTGGGAACACAGCTTGACAGTAACTTCTCATCTGAAGTTGTTAATCTTCTTCTTATTCATCACTGATGGGTTCGGTTCCGAGCCCTCGGAACCGAGTCGGCCTTATACCAAGCTTGCGTGCACCAACAAACTCTCAAGCTAAGCTGCTACCCACAGTGACCTTTGCTCAGTTACCTCAGATTTCATTTGCCACGCAGCCATATAGCAGCATTTCACCGAGCTCTCCAGCTAAGTGCTTTTTTCGTAAATATTTAATAGTTTGAAAAAGTTTTTTCTTCCTGATAACTTGTTCTGTTTGTTCTATATTGCTACTGCTCTACCTACAGGTATTTCTCTCTTACCATTGTTGCTAATTTCTTGGTATCTCTAACTTTCTACCTTTACGGTATCTTGTTAACATTGTTGGTATTTGCTTTTTCTCTCCTCCATTTCCTCTCTTCCCTCTCTCTGTCCCTTGTGTGCGAGAGTGTGTTTTGAATGTCTGAAAAGAAGGGAACTACGGGATTTAAACACTGCTCTTCTTGCAGTGGTAAACTGCCGAATAGTGACCTCCGTGAGGAATGTGTTTACTGTTTGGGTGTTCCGCATTTGTTGGTGAAAAAGAAGGGAACTATGGGATTTAAACACTGCTCTTCTTGCAGTGGTAAATTGCCGAATAGTGACCTCCATGAGGAATGTGTGTACTGTTTGGGGGTTCCGCATTTGTTGGCGAAACCCCTGTGTGATATTTGTGCTAGTTTCAGTCAGCAGACACTGAATGAATGTCATAACAAACTTATTTTAAAGGGCCTGCTGGCTTCTTCTTTCTCGGAGGCCATTTCTGCAACAGAGGTCTCACCCCCTCCTGCTTCAGATAAGAAACATCCTTGATCAGGCCCCTCTTCACTGGCTGGTGACAGAGGTAAAGGTCACAAGCACAAGGCCCATAAGTCATCGTCTGAACATCGTTCTGCCTCCTCGGTGCCGACTACCGCATCGGCTTCAAGCTCGGCTCCAATGAAGTTTACCGAGGTAGCCTCGTCGGCACCCACCACGGCACTGACTACATCTTCGATACCGACCAGTATTATGTCTTCTATACCGACCAGTATTACGTCTTCGATACCGACCTGTATTTCCACTTCTTTATCGGCATCTTCACCCATTTTGACCCCATTATTGGTTCCGACAACGTCCTCGGAACAGTTCCTATCGTCCACTCCTATAGGTGACTTCTGCTCCGAGTCCTTTCACGGCTCCGACCATACCATTATTACCTGTTGCAAAATTGGAATCGTCTGTGCTGTTCTGTGACACACCACGGACCCGATACTCATCCAATGTGGACCCATTTGCCGGACAAGCCTGTAGCCCCTTTTTGGACCGGCCTGACTCTACTTCAGGTGAATTGGTGAAATCCACCAGGATCCGTTCTGAATTGGATGTGGTGGGACTTTTTGATCAGCTGCTGATTGCTAGGGGAATCTCAAATCCGCCTAGACCCTATACCACTCCTGGCTTTGGGTCTATTTCTCCAGCAAGCCCTACCTACTCTCCTCCCTTGGACCCCTCGGTTCCAAGGCTCATCTATCCAACTTTTATTAGAGGAATTCCTTCCTTGGCGCTGACAACAACTCTGTCTGAGGCTCCGATATCCCTTTGGGTGCCGGTTCCGTTGGAGCCCACCCTTCCTCAATCTCATGCTTCTGGGGTTGAGCCTGCAGTCCCGGTGTCAGCCCCGACTTCGGAGCAGAGGGCGACTATCGCTCCAAGCTTGATTGAGGCTCCATCCCGGGTGCAGTCCGTCTGGAGCGAGGTGTGACCCTGGTTCCGATTCTGTCTTCAGTTCCAGGCTCTCATTCCTCTTCGGGCGAGCCTGCTTTCTGGGTGATGGAGAGGGCACTTCCTGCCAGCAATCCTCCACAGTTGGTTATTCCCCCAGTTCCCTTTGAGCTGCAGCTATCAAAGTCCCCCCCCCCCCCGGACTCCGAGAGCGCAAGGCTCAGGAGACCCCTGTTCAGGGCATTTCACTTTCCGAGTCTTCTTTGGATGTTCCCACCAAAGAACCTCCTCCTCGGAAATGGGTGTGTAAGAGGAGACACACAGACTCCCCGGAAGAGTCACTCACAGAGGGTATGGACTATGATGATGGGGAAGGGTTCCCATGGTCGCCCCCCCCCCCGATGATGTCTCCTTCGGGGACATCATGGAAATCTTGAAACAGAGTGGTGATGAAGTCCTCAACCCCTTCCTCAGAGGAATCTGTATTCCTGCAGGCTTTTCACTCTTGGGCCCTCTACTTCTTGGGTGAACCCCCCCCCCCAGGTCAAGGATACACTAGCCAGGTGCGAGCAAGGTGGGAAGACCGTGTCTGCCGTTGACCTATGCTTCTCCAAACCTCAGCATTCATTCTCCAGGAACCAGAGGAGCGGAAAAATGTGGCACAAGAAGTCTCAAGGTCCTTTCCAAGACGGTTGTGGTAAGGATTTCTCCAGAGGCAGAGGGGGTTCCAATAATGGAAGACGTCCTTTTTGAGGCAGAGAGGGTCCTTGGAACCAGGGCTCCAGAGAGTCCTTCTCAGGTAGCCATATGAGCGCTCCTGAGGCACTGCCCAATTGCTTTCTTCTGAAAGCAGTTGGGATGCATTTCTCCCTGCACCAAGATTCCAGGCTGTTCATTACGAACGATCAGTTGGTGCAGAGAATCATTACCAGAGGCTACCATATTCCACTAATATCCTATCCAAGACCTCCAAAATCCCTTTCCGATGTTCCACCCAATCAAAGGGAGGAGGAAGCTTCTGAGATACAAAAGCTACTTCAAAAACGAGCCATCCAAAAGGTCCCCTCAGATCAGTGCGGATCAGGGTTCTACTCAAGATTCTTTTTGGTGCCAAAGAAAACAGGGGACTGGAGGCCCATTCTGGATCTCAGTCATCTAAACAAATCAGTAGTTCAGACCAAGTTCCACATGGTCACGATTCAATTCATCCTCTCCTATCTGCAGGAGGGTGTGTGGATGTGTTCATTAGATGTCCGGGATGCGTATTACCATATCAAGATGGATAAGCGTTCCAGGAATCTCCTTCGCTTCAGGCTGGGAGCCAATCACTACCAGTTCAGAGCCCTGCCTTTCGGTCTCTAGACGGCCCCCAGGGTGTTCACGAAATGTCTTGCAGTGGTAACAGCTCATCTGAGACTTCAGGGATTCCAGGTATTTCCGTATCTAGACGATGGCTCCTCTCCATCCCCGGCAAGCGTCTCCTGGTAAGGGCCCTCCTATACACCTTGGCCCTAGCAGGGTCATTAGGCATCACCATACACTGGCAGAAATCAAACCTCTATCCATTACAACAACTGGAATTCATAGGGGCAATTTTCAACACGCAGTCAAGCCTAATTTCTCCCCCCCCCCCCCACAGGTTTCAGAGACTCAGGGCACAAATTCAGGTGATACTCTGCCAAGCAAGGTGTCTGCAAGGGAGATTCTTCAAGCCTTAGGATCTATGGCCGCAGCCATCCCCATAGTTTCCTTAGCCAGACTACACATGAGATTACTACAATGGCTCCTTCAGGCCCAGTGGATTCCCAATCTCCACCCCCGAAATCAAAGATTCTCATCACTGACATTTGCAAACAAGATCTCCTCTGGTGGATGCGTACAAACAAAAATATTTGGTGTCTTCCCTTCCAGGCTTCTCAGTCCAGCGCCATGGTGACCATGGATGCTTCCCTGATGGGGTGGGGGGGGGGGCACTTCCAGGGAAAGTCAGTCCAAGACATGTGGTCTGATGTAGAGGTAAATTTGCATATCAGTGTTCTGGAGTTAAGAGTGGTGCTGTTGGCGTTGCAAGCTTTTCATCCATTTCTTCCATCCGGAACCATTGCTGTCTAGTAGGACAACATGTCCGTGGTGTGGTACATAAACAAACGGGGAGGGACCAAGTCTTACCCCATTTGTTGCAAAGCCATGAGAATGTGGCAGTGGGTGATAGCTTCCAACCGCTTCCTGATCGCAATGCACATCCCAGGGAGCTCCAACGTGATTGCGGACAGACTGAGCAGATGCACACTTCATCCACACGAGTGGTCTCTCAGTCAGAGTGTGGCGACGGACATTTTCAGTCACTGGGGCTAGCCATGCTGTGACCTTTTCGCCTCCCCCGTCAAATGCAAAATGCAACAGCTACTTTGCCCTCTTTCCCCCTCTCGGGGAGTCACCAAGAGACGCTCTAGTCCATGATTGGTCCACGGGTCTCCTTTATGATTACCGTCCGATTCCACTGATTCCCCTCTTTCTGCGGAAGGTGATTCGGTTGAGAAGCAAAGTGATCCTCATTGCTCCATTTTGGCTTTGTCAAGTGTGGTTTCCCTTCCTCCAACCTCACTTGTTATGACCTCCTTGGATCCTAGACACTCGTCAGTACCTAATTTCTCACCCACACGGGCTGACTCCTCTGAATCTGTTCACCCTCAAGCTGACAGCTTGGTTTCTCCACTTCCGTTAGTTGCCAGGCAAGAAACCCTTTCTTCGCCTGTCGGGGATATTATTTTGGCTTCTCATAAACCATCCACCAGAAAACTTTACAAGGATAAATGGAAGAGATTCTATATTTGGTCACGTAATCAGGAGCTAGACCCTTTCTCAGCCCCTGTAGCCACTATTCTTCATTATTTGGCTGAGCTGTTCGATAAAGGTGCCTCGGCTTCTACCATTCGAGTCCATCTAGCAGCTATTTCCAACTACCATAATGGGTCTGAAGGAGTACCACTTATCTCCTCTCGTCTTTGCAAGACCTTTCTCAAGGGTATTTTTCACAGCAGGCGTCCCATCAGACAGCCGGTGGAGGCATGGAATTTGTCCTGGGTCCTGCAGGCTATGTCTCTGCCCCCATTTGAGCCAGCTGCCACCTGTGATCTAAAATTCTTATCTTTGAAATCCTTATTCATGGTGGCTATAACTTCAGCAAGACGAATTTTGGAATTACAAGCATTATGTATCAAGAGCCCTTATCTGATCTTTCATAAAGACAGAGTATTACTTAGAACTAACCCATCCTTCCTTCCCAAAGTGGTTTTGGATTTTTCCATTAACCAGTCCATTGAGCTCCCTGTGTTTTTCCCAAATTACCCGAACAAGGGAGAATACTGCCTACATTCCCTGGATGTTCATAGACAATTACGCTTTTATCTGGACAGAACTAAATCATTCCGCAAGTCAGGCCAGCTTTTCATTTCATATCAAAAACACTGCAAAAACAATAAGAGCAATACACACCAAACAGCCAGTACTTCACCAGTATAATTTCCTTTATTGTTCACACGATCTGGTACCTCGGCAGTTCGCCTTCAAGGATCACAACTCACTTCACCACAACAGTGAGATTATATATCATTTGATTCAAGACAATTAATCAATTAATCATTTCAACTTTCAAATTCAATAAAGGAAAAAAACTTTTTTTGTTTTAAAGTGATCTCAGAAGAGACTTCAAAATTGGATAAATATAATTTAAATACATATTAATATACAATAAATAAATAAAGAAAATAAATACATTTTATATGAATATGTAAACAATTGATGAATATATTATCGCAAATGAGTTAATATTTTACTTTAAGTGATGCATAAAATATAATATATATAATACATATATTATAACATGCAATATCATACAATATCAAATAATAACATAATCATCAGAATGCTAAATGTGTGTTAAATACCCAATTCTTGATTTAAACCATTGGGTTTTAAAGTATTAAATTTTAATATCATCCTAGTCTCTAATTCTAGCAATTTGCTCGATACATTGTCTCCCCTATGAATAAAAGGTTTACCCAATATACTAAATCTTAGACTGTCAGATCGACCATCTTGTACATCAAGGAAATGTTTAGCAACTGGACTAAATTGATTCAAGTTCCTTATATCTTTCAAGTGTTCCAGGATTCTTATTCTAACCATCCTCTTTGTTTGTCCTATATACCAAATATTAGTACAAGAACAACCCAATATATACACAACACCAGTAGATTTACAGTTGAAGTAATGCTTAGAGATGTGATTTATTTTGTTAATTGACCTCACATTAGTATTGTATATTAATATGTATTTAAATTATATTTATACAATTTTGAAGTCTCTTCTGAGATCACTTTAAAACAAAAAAAGTTTTTTTTCCTTTATTGAATTTGAAAGTTGAATTGATTAATTGATTGTCTTGAATCAAATGATATATAATCTCACTGTTGTGGTGAAGTGAGTTGTGATCCTTGAAGGCGAACTGCTGAGGTACCAGATCGTGTGAACAATAAAGGAAATTATACTGGTGAAGTACTGGCTGTTTGGTGTGTATTGCAGCTTTTCATTTCCTTTGCAGGCCCTAGAGTGGGAGGTGCAGTATCAAAAGTTACTTTGTCTAAATGGCTCAGGGATTGCATCGCCTTCACATATTCACTTATGGAGGGATCTAAGCCAGGCCAAATCAAAGCTCACTCAAGTAGAGCTGTTGCAGCATCTGTTGCCTTCCATTCCAGGGCCTCCATGGATGACATTTGTACAGCTGCCATTTGGGCTAAGCCTCACACTTTTATCAAACATTACAAATTGGATCTGATCTCCGGGGAAGAGTGGCCTTTGGTTCAATGGTTCTCAGGAATGCTTTTCCATAAGGGCCACCCAGGTTCTCCAAGTAGCTGGGGACTCGGTCCCATCAGTGATGAATAGGAAGAAGATTAACAACTTCAGATAAAGAAGTTATGTCTTACCATAATGTTCTATCTGAGTTGTTGATCTTCTTCCAGTCATTACACCCTCCCACTGACCCCCTCTTAAGGTTCCTGGTGGATCTTCTGGGTCTTCGTGGTGCGCGCAGAGATGGCCTCTGGCTTATTCTTTCTCTATATGTTGCAAACTCGATCTGAGGTAACTGAGCAAAGGGCATTGTGGGTAGCAGCTTAGCTTGAGTTTTTTGGTGCACACAAGCTTGTTATAAGGCCGACTTTGTTCCGAGGGCTCGAAACCGAACCCATCAGTGATGATGGAAAAAAATCAACAACTCAGATGGACCGTTATGGTAAGACATAACTTCTTTTTTTGACCACCACATTGCCACTGTGGTCAGAAAGTCCTTCTATGTGGCACATCTCATTACTAAGGGTTTTGCATCCATGAAGAAAGAGGTCATTGTCTCCCCCTACTCTTCCCTCATTAGATCAGTCATTGAGTAAAATGCCCCATTTGGTATGTACCTCACCTGCAACAACTGAAGAGGCCACAAATGTACCTCACAAAGAGGATCCTGTGTTTTAAATACTTGTCCTATGTGGACAGACTCAAAAAATTCCAACTATTCTCTATCTCAAATCGCCTACATAGAGGCGATTTCTGCTTGACTTACAAAGCCATGTCTGACCCAACTCTGTTAGAAATGTTACATCTAAAGAAATCCCAATCCCTCTGAACCACACGCTCCAGAGACCTCAACCTTATTACCACAATCAACAGAACATGCTGGAGGGACAGGTTCATAACCCAGAGACTGCCCATGCTCGGGAATAGACTTCCCATACATGTCAAGCAGAGCACCTCACTGGCCCTCTTCTAGAGAAATCTTGATGAATGGATGGGAAATAGAAAATTCACCCCGGGAATCACTCCAGTGGCTCTACTCGACAGAGGCACTGGGAACTAAGGTCGGGTGGTACGATGCCAGGGTAATCTTATGGGCTAGGTTATAAAGGCTCCAGGGCCATTAGCCTAGTACACACCTATGACCCTATATAATTTATTTTGATTCTAGCATCTGAGATTACCTGGATTTCACTAGAACAACTTATCATGCCCTTTGTGGAGCCAAACTGTTTTGCATAAGGTTTTGTAAATATATCTGTAATGTGTTATGTCTGTGCATTTTGCTAATTTCGCCTAAAACGTGATTTTCCAGCGTTTTTGTGTTTTAAAAAGTGTATTTGTGCAGCAAACTGTACTTATTTTTCTGCTTGCACTTGTTAAAGTCATTTTTAGTCGTTTTTGTGTTCAAATCATCTGTTTAACTGTTGTAGGCTACACACTCAAGTGCACTAGCCTTTTCTGTGCATTTAAAGTGTTTTAGTGTAAGTTACTGTATTTTTTGTGAAAGAACAAAAAAAAAACAGAAAAATATTCTTGTTTCCCGCCTTTCTAAGCTAGTCTAGTCCAGTTTTCAGGTTCTGCTGTATTCAGGGCTGTGGTACAAGTTCCTGTGTTGCCCATACCTTACTTGGATAGAAGGAAGTTTCTCTGTTCACCAGTGAGAGTGGGGAGCTTTGAGCAACCTATCTGTCCCTGGAGGAGTGGTCTCAGCCCAGCAACTAGTAGTTTATTGGCCATTTTGGGCCAATTTCTATCTCTTTCATCTCCCTGCTATAAAACCCGCATTTGCATGGTTTTTGTACTTGTATACAGCCCAGCAAGCTCCTTCTGGTGTCCTGCAGAGTTCTACAGCAGCAGAGTGACAAAAGAGAGACTTTGGATTGATTAAGTATCATTTTTCTGCATTTTCTTGCTGCTGTTTGCTAATTTCGCCTAAAACGTGATTTTCCAGTGTTTTTGTGTTTTAAAAAAGTGTATTTGTGCTGCAAATTGTACTTATTATTCTGCTTGCACTTGTTAAAGTCATTTTTAGTTGTGTTTGTGTTCAAATAATCTGTTTAACTGTTGTAGGCTACACACTCAAGTGCGCTAGCCTTTTCTGTGCATTTAAAGTGTTTTAGTGTAAGTTACTGTATTTTTTGTGAAAGAGCAAAAAAAAAAAATAAAAATATATTCTTGTTTCCCGCCTTTCTAAGCTAGTCTAGTCCAGTTTTTAGGTTCTGCTGAATTCAGGGCTGTGGTACAAGTTCCTGTGTTGCCTGTACCTTACTTGGATAGAAGGAAGTTTCTCTGTTCACCAGTGAGAGTGGGGAGCTTTGAGCAACCTATCTGTCCCTGGAGGGGTGGTCTCAGCCCAGCAACTAGTAGTTTATTGGCCATTTTGGGCTAATTTCTATTTCTTTCATCTCCCTGCTATAAAACCTGCATTTGTGCGGTTTTGCGCACCGGACAGCGCCAGTTAGCTAGGGTTAAATTATTCCCGGCTCCACGAAGTCTACTCTTCAATATTTCCCTTGGAACTAGTCAAACTTTCAACTTAAGCACTCAAACCATTAATTTTACAGTCCAGCACTTGCTCAAATCTCTTAGTAAGCACTAATAAACGCTAGCACTACACCCCCTATACTATACAGAAGTACAAGGCTCTCTATTCGTCCCTACCGGGCAATCAGTAAAACAGTTCACTTTATCTGTTCAGGCTTGTCCAAAGGGCAGTTTCAGGTGTATTCTCCAGTCCAGCTGGTGAATCTGGGCATCTTGAGGCAATGCTACAATTGCCTCATGTACACAGACAACCCTCTCCTCCTTCCAACAAACACAAATGTATACGAGAGATGCAACTATACAGCCAAACTAGTGGGCAAGCTCTCTCAACCCAAGACTGGAACAGTCAATCATGAGGAGAAGGGAAACACTTGCACCACACTACCAGTCTCACATAGACCAGTCATATCCGCACCAGCAAATAACACACATAAATACACAAAAACATACCCGGAGGCTCTAAATAAAAATCTGCCAAATCAGCAGAGACCTCCAAAGCAGACATCCAAGCAACCTCCATCCCCCCAACAATAACCACTTATCACATACTTCACAAAGTCAGTGTGCCATGCAATCACAGCCCTTAAGGATAAATAACACACCCAATACACTAGTAATAGGTGACTCTATTGTCAGGCACACTGATGTCCACTCACTAGACTGAACAAGGAGAAGGTTACTGTAAGCTGCCTGTTGGGTGCCGGGATCCGCCACATAACACAAGCACTCAGGTCACTCCAGAACAGGTACAAATATGACTCTGTCATTGTCCATGTTGGTGTGAATGACCTGAGACACACCTCCCTGGACTACATGAAAAAAGACATAGAGGAGCTCTCTGATCATGTAGCCCAGGCCGGTATAACCCTGACCCTGAGTAGCATCTTGCCCTCACCAAGAATGATGCCACAGTATAAAGATAAAATGATCAATTTTAACAATTGGCTAAGCTTTTGGTGTCATTCAAAGGGAATCCAGTGTCTGTCAGCCTGGGATGACATGCTCGACAAGCCACGTTGCTTCGCCAGAGACTGATTGCACCTGTCGCCCTTAGGCTTTTGAATACTGGCCAAGGCTCTTGCCGCCCCCATAGTGCCTTTTTTAGGCAAGGCTCAAAAGACAAACCCACCTCCGTAAATAACACAAGAAACCAAAAACTGATGGTAATGCTACTCAATGCCAGAAGTCTAAACCTCAAAATGCACGCACTGGAGGCACTCCTCATTATGGAGGGAATTAATATCTGTGCAGTAACAGAAACCTGGTTTAAGGCTCCAGAGGGCACCCCAGCACTACCAGGCTATAACTCATACCATACCTTTCAGCCCCAGAACCCGGACCAAAATACAAAAGGTGGGGGCGTATCCATTTTCATCACGGATACCCACACCTCCAGGTTAGTGGCACAGCACGAGGCCTCAGAGACCATCCATGTGCAACTAACAGTGGACAAAGCTGCTTTTCAGATTGTAGCTTGCTACAGATCATCCACCTTGTCTCAGGACCCCCACTCAGCATTCCTGAGAACACTGGAAAATATGAAGGTCCTACCTAACACCATGATATTGGGTGATTTCAACTACCCAAACATTGACTAGGAAAACTACTCTAGTACTAACTCCTTTGCCCAACGCTTCCTAGAGTTTATAAACTCAAATGCCCTGGAACAACTGGTCACCACTCCCACAAGAGGTGACAACATATTGGACCTGATCATTACCAATATGGGGGACCAATGTTCCACACCAGAGGTAAACCCGTCGCTGGTAAGATCAGACCATAAACTAATCATACTGGACATCCACATCCCGACC
Organism: Protopterus annectens; assembly: GCF_019279795.1. Lineage (NCBI taxonomy): Eukaryota > Metazoa > Chordata > Ceratodontiformes > Protopteridae > Protopterus > Protopterus annectens. Next base: position 1,746,561,247 of record NC_056744.1, on the reverse strand, counting down.
CCACCCCCAGTCAAGGAAACCACTGTGAAAAACTTTTCAAAAGCAAACTTCACACTTCTCAAGACCGAGGTGGAAAGTTTCAAAGCCCCCTTGCTAAAGGATAATGCTGCCCAAATCGCAGAATCCTTTACAAATGCACTCTCTGAGCACCTACAAATAAAACCAAGACTCACTCCTCCAAAAAGAGGAAACCAATCTGGTGGACCCCGACCATAAATAAGCTATACAACAGAAGGAGGAAACTATTACATGATAGAGCAAAATCCCAAAAAGGGAAGGCATCCCTGATCAGTATCAGCAAGAAACTACGATCCCTCATAAAATCATCCAAGGCCAGCCTCGAAAGAAAAATTGCCAAAGACTCTAAAGATAATCACAAAGTCTTCTTTAGCTATGTCAAAAATCTAGGTGGCAACTCTCAGATCTGCTCTGAGCTAGTGCAAAATGGCAAAAAATACACTGAACCAACTGACATTGCCAACATCCTGGCTGACAGGTTCAGTGCAAACTTTACTCCCCCTCACCCCCAAAAGGGCTCGTGTCCATCCCAGAAGAATGTAGAGCCCCAGATATCACAGACACACAGGTGAAAACAGCCCTATCCAAAGCCAAAAACACAGCATCAATGGGACTGGACGGTGTCCCAGGCTGCATCTTACACAAGCTCCAAAATTAACTAACCCCTCACCTAAATTCACTGTTCAAACTCAGCCTTACCACAGGCTATGTACCCAAAGAATGGCGTACAGCAACAGTTATCCCGCTCCACAAAGGTGGTGCCACAATGGATCCTGGGAACTATTGACCTATAAGCCTGACTAGCTTGGTCTGCAAAGCTATGCAGCGCATCATCATGGAACTAATTAACAGTGACATTGGGAAACTCCAGACACTGGACCCTACCCAATTCGGCTTTGTTAAAGGGAGATCTTGCCTCCTAAACCTAGCTGACTTCTTTGAAACAGTTACCAAGGCCATAGATGAGGGAAAGGTAGTCCACACAGCCTACCTGGACCTCACAAAGGCCTTCGACACCATTCCCCACTCTGGCATTTTAGATAAGCTTACCAGCTTGAACATTAACCCCTATGTCACCAGATGGGTTGCCAACTGGCTCATGGATAGAACTCACATGGTCAGAGTTGCGGGTGCTATGTCCGACTCTAAACTGGTTACAAGTGGCGTCCCAAAGGGCTCAGTCCTGGGACCCCTCATGTTCATTATATACTTCTCTGAGGTACAGGCAAGCACGAGAGCCCTATGGCTGACCAAGTTCGCAGATGATTGCAAACTGGGGGCCATAATCGACTCTCCGGCTCACACAGACATCCTCCAGAAGGGGCTCACAGAGATGAATACCTGGTGTCAGAATCATGGCCTCAAGCTAAATGCCAAAAAGTGCATAGTCATCCCCTTTGGGAAAAACAAAGTGCCCACGAACTACCACATAAGTGGTAATCCACTATGCACGGAAGATGTAATTAGGGATCTGGGGACCCAAGTAGATAGCAACTTCTCCTTTGATAATCACATTGCCAAAGTGGTTAGAAAATCCTTCTATGTAGCCCACCTTATCACAAAAGGGTTCGCATCTAGATCAAGAGAGGTTATTATGCCCCCTACTCATTGCTCATCAGGCCCATAATAGAGTATAATGCCCCATTTGGGATGTACCGTACATGACACCTGCAACAGCTGGAAAGACCACAGAAGTACCTCACCAAGAGGATCGTGGGCCTCAAACAGATGCCCTATGCAGCTCGACTAAGGAAACTCCAGCTCTACTCGGTTGCTTACCTCCTACTCAGAGGTGATCTCTGCCTGACGTACAAGGCCATGTCTAACCCGGAATTAATGGACATGCTGCACCTCAAGAAAACCAAATCTGTTAGAGCCACACGCTCTAGGGATTTAAACCTCAGCACAACAATAAATAGGACATGCTGGAGGGATAGATTCCTGTCCTAGAGACTTCCCTCGCTCTGGAATAGAATCCCAATCTATGTTAGGCAAAGCCCCTCACTGACTCTCTTCGAGAGAAATCTTGACGAGTGGATGGGAAATCGTAAATTTACCCCTGGTATCACTTCAGTGGCCCTGCTAGACAGAGGCCAAGGAAACTAATCTAAAAGGGAGGCGAAAGCCAACACATTCTGGCTAGGCTTATAAATGCCCTTGGGCAGATAGCCTAGTACCTAGCTATGAACCTATGTCTGAGAATAAATTTTAAAATCTATACAAATTTTAACAGTTTGTATGTCTTTACTCATTCCTCATCTTATATATTTATAAAATGGTTTCTTATTATGCTCAATATCTTTATGTATATTTTCTTCAAATTTTTCTTGATCTAGTTTCACACTCTGCTTAATTTGTTTGCCCTGCTTGTTTATTTCAGTTTTCAAAGTTGTAGTGTGAACCTCTTTTCCATTTCTTTTATTTTTTGTCTCTCACCTTTATCAGGTATCTTGTTCTTATGGAAATATATCTCCCTGACATTGTATGCCTAGATCCTGATATTAAACATTTTTTTTGATTTTTTGCACTAAAACGATTTCTCTTTCAAAACTTTACACATTTCTTCTGCAGTTTTTCCAATGAACACATCACTCCAATTAGTATTACGTAATGACTGATCTGATGTCAATTTTCATTCTATCCTCAACTATTGGGTTTGGATCCAAACCTCGGATCAGACTCAGCAGTTACTACAGCTTGTGGTAACCAAAAAGCTGTCAAGCTTCTCCCTTACCCATAATGCACCAACACCTAACATCTCATTTGACGCTTTTCACGGACGGACATGGATAGCCATAGCTCATGAGCTCCATAGCTATTTTTCAGCTAAGTTACAATTTATCTTTTTATTTTAATTTTCTGGTTTCTATTAATTCCTTACCCTTGCATTGATAGTATTACTGTATATACCATTGTTGGCATTTATCCTCTTTTTCTGTTACATGTTAGTGTATTCTTTATTACCATTTTTCCTCTTTTATAGGTTCATAGGTAGATACTAGGCTATCTGCCCTAGGGCATTTATAAGCCTAGCCAGAGTGTATTTGGCTTCCGCCTCCCTATTAGATTAGCCTACTGTGCATCTGTAAAGTAGGTCACAGAAGGTACCCTTTTAAGATTAGTTTACTGTGCCTCTGTCTAGCAGGGACACAGGAGAGATCCCAGGGGTGAATTTGCGATTTCCCATCCACGCGTCCAAATTTCGCTTGAAGAGGGTCAGCGAGGGGCTATGTCTAACATGAATTGGGATTCTATTCCAGAGTGAGGGGAGCCTCTGGGAAATGAATCTGTCCGTCCAGCATGACCTATTTATTTTTGTGCTGAGGTTTAGGTCCCTGGAGCGTGTAGCTCTAAGGGACTTGGATTTTTTGAGGTGGAGCATGTCCATTAATTCTGGGTTTGACATGGCTTTGTACGTCAGGCATAGATCGCCTCTGAGTAGGCGGTAAGCAACTGAGTAGAGCTGGAGTTTCTTTAGTCGAGCTGCATAGGACATCTGTTTGTAGCCCATGATCCTCTTGGTGAGGTACTTTTGGGGTCTCTGCAGTTGCTGCAGGTGTCGGGTAAGGTACATCCCAAAAGGGGCATTGTATTCAATTATGAGCCTGATGAGTGACGAGTAGAGGGGCACAATGACCTCTCTTGATCTAGATGCGAACCCTTTCGTGATAAGGTGGGCTATATAGAAGGTCTTTCTAACCACTTTGGCAATGTGATTATCAAAGGAGAGATTACTATCTACGTTGGTCCCCAAATCTCTAATTACTTCTTCTGTACTTAATGGATTATCACCTATGTGGTAATTTGTGGGCACCTTGTTTTTCCCCAAAGGGGATGACTATGCACTTTTTAGCATTTAGCTTGAGGCCGTGGCTCTGGCACCAAGCATCCGTCTTTGTGAGACCCATTTGGAGGATGCTTGTGTCAGCTGGAGATTCGATTATGGCCCCCAGTTTGCAGTCATCTGCGAACTTTGTCAGCCATAAGCCCCCCGAGTTAATCTGAACCTCAGAGAAGTATATACCGAACAAGAGAGGTCCCAGAACTGAGCCCTGTGGGATGCCACTTGTAACTGGTTTGGATTCGGACATGGCACCTGCGATTCTGACCATGTGGGTTCTATCTCTGAGCCAGTTTGCAACCCATCTTGTGATATAGGGGTTGATATTTAAGCTGGTAAGCTTATTTATGATGCCCGAGTGGGGTATTGTGTCGAAGGCTTTTGCGAGGTCCAGGTAGGCTGTGTGGACTACCTTGCCCTCATCTATGACTTTGGTAACTGTTTCAAAGAAATCAACTAGGTTAAGAGGCAAGATCTGCCCTTAACAAAGCCGAATTGGGTAGGGTCCAGTGTCTGGAGGCTCCCAATGTCTTTGTTTATGAGTTCCATGATAATACTCTCCATAGCTTTACAGACCAGACTAGTCAGGCTTATGGGGCGATAGTTTCCAGGGTCCGTTGTGGCACCACCTTTGTGGAGTGGGACCACTGTAGCTGCACGCCATTCTTTGGGTACATATCCTGTAGTAAGGCTAAGTTTGAACAGTGACTTAATGTGAGGGTTCAGTTCTTCTTGGAGCTCATGTAAGACACAGCCTGGGACACCGTCCGGTCCCATAGATGCTGTGTTTTTTGCTTTGGATAGGGCAGCTTTCACCTGTGCATCTGTGATGCCAGGGAGGTTACATTCAGTTGGGATAGGCGTTTGCTCCTTTTGGGGGGAAGGGGGGGAGAAGTTTGCGCTGAATCTGTCTGCCAGGATGTTGGCTATGTCTGTAAGTTCAGTATATTTTGTACCGTTATGCAACAATTCAGAGCATATCTGGGAGTTTCCACCCATGTTCCTGACATAACTAAAGAAGGCCTTGTGATTGTCTTTAGTGTCTAGGGCAATTTTTCTTTCGAAACTGGCCTTTGATAATTTTATGAGGGATCGAAGTTTCTTGCTAATACTGATCAGAGATGCCTTCCCTTTTTGGGATTTTGCTCTGTCATGTAGTAGCTTCCTCCTTCTGTTGTATAGCTTATCTATGGCCGGGGTCCCCCAGACGGCTCTCTTGTTTTTGGAGGAGTGAGTCTTGGTTTTATTTGGGATAGCACGATCCATGCATTCCTGCAGGTGCTCATAGAATGCATTTGTAAAGGATTCTGCGGATTGGGCTGTATTATCCTCTGGCCCAGGGGCTTTGAAGGATTCCATCTCAGTCTTGAGAAGTGCAAAGTTGGCTTTTGAGAAATTCTTTACAGTGATTTCCTTGGCTGGGGGTGGGAACGGGATATGGATGTCCAGGGAAATTTGTTTATGGTCTGATCTTACCAATGAGGGGTTTACCTGTGGTGTGGAACATAGAGTCCCCATGTTGGTGATGACCAGGTCCAATATATTGTTCCCTATTGTGGGAGTGGTGACCAGTTGTTCCATTGCGTTAGAGTTTATAAATTCAAGGAACCATTGGGTGAGGGTGTTTGGGCTTGAGTAGTTTTCACAGTCAATGTTTGGGTAGTTGAAGTCACCCAATAACATAGTGTTTGGAGAGATCTTCATATTCTCCAGTGTTCTCAGGAATGCCAAGTGGGGTTCCTGTAATAGGGAGGGTGTTCTGTAGCAGGCTACAAACTGAAAGGCAGTTTTGCTCGCTGTTAGTTGCACATGGATGGTTTCCGATGCTTCGTGCAGTGCCACTAACCTGGAGGTGCAGGTATCTTTGATGAATATAGATACTCCCCCTCCTTTTGTGCTTCGGTCCGAGTTTTGGGGCCGAAACGCATGGTATGAGTTATAACCTGGTAGTGCTAGGGTTCTCTCAGGAGCCTTGAACCAGGTTTCTGTTACCGCACAGACATCAATTTTCTCCATACTGAGGAGAGTCTCGAGTGCATGCATCTTGAGGTTTAGACTTCTGGCATTGAGTAGCATCACCTTTAGTTTTTTTATCTTTGGGTTGTCTATGGAGGTGGGTTTGTCCTTTGAGCCTTGCCTAAAAAAGGCACTATGGGGGTGGCAAGAGCCTTGGCCAGTATACGAAAGCCTAAGGGTGACAGGTGCAAGCCGTCCCTAGCGAAGCAACGTGGCTTGTCGAGCATGTCATCCCAGGCTGACAGACACTGGATCTCCTTTGAATGACACTAATACTTTAGCCAATTGTTGAAACTGATCATTTTGACTTTATACTGTGGCATCATTCTTGGTGAGGGCAAGATGCTACTCAAGGTCAGGGTCATACCAGCCTGGGCTACATGGTCAGAGAGCTCCTCTATG